>NW_027365197.1:0-131365 GCF_046119375.1 Phyllobates terribilis
AATTTCAGAATTGCACCTTGCAATGTGGAGATATTACTGTTTGTGCATTTACAATATTCATTGATTTTTGCCATTGAAAAACGTTTTTCATATACCAGAAATGTTTGAAGCTACTGACTGAATGAAAGGAGCTGGCATCTCACTCTCTTTGAATCTTCTTTATCATGCTAGGATTAACAGGAAAAAGCTAAAAATTTCAGAATTGCACCGTGCAATGTGGAGATATTACTGTTTGTGCATTTACAATATTCATTGATTTTTGCCATTGAAAAACATGTTTTTCATATACCAGAAATGTTTGAAGCTACTGACTGAATGAAAGGAGCTGGCATCTCACTCTCTTTGAATCTTCCTTATCATGCTAGGATTAGCAGGAAAAAGCAAAAAATTTCAGAATTGCACCTTGCAATGCGGAGATATTACTGTTTGTGCATTTACAATATTCATTGATTTTTGCCATTGAAAAACATGTTTTTCATATACCAGAAATGTTTGTAACTACTGACTGAATGAAAGGAGCTGGCATCTCACTCTCTTTGAATCTTCTTTATCATGCTAGGATTAACAGGAAAAAGCAAAAAATTTCAGAATTGCACCTTGCAATGTGGAGATATTACTGTTTGTGCATTTACAATATTCATTGATTTTTGCCATTGAAAAACGTTTTTCATATACCAGAAATGTTTGAAGCTACTGACTGAATGAAAGGAGCTGGCATCTCACTCTCTTTGAATCTTCTTTATTATGCTAGGATTAACAGGAAAAAGCTAAAAATTTCAGAATTGCACCGTGCAATGTGGAGATATTACTGTTTGTGCATTTACAATATTCATTGATTTTTGCCATTGAAAAACATGTTTTTCATATACCAGAAATGTTTGAAGCTACTGACTGAATGAAAGGAGCTGGCATCTCACTCTCTTTGAATCTTCTTTATCATGCTAGGATTAGCAGGAAAAAGCAAAAAATTTCAGAATTGCACCTTGCAATGTGGAGATATTACTGTTTGTGCATTTACAATATTCATTGATTTTTGCCATTGAAAAACATGTTTTTCATATACCAGAAATGTTTGAAGCTACTGACTGAATGAAAGGAGCTGGCATCTCACTCTCTTTGAATCTTCTTTATCATGCTAGGATTAACAGGAAAAAGCTAAAAATTTCAGAATTGCACCGTGCAATGTGGAGATATTACTGTTTGTGCATTTACAATATTCATTGATTTTTGCCATTGAAAAACGTTTTTCATATACCAGAAATGTTTGAAGCTACTGACTGAATGAAAGGAGCTGGCATCTCACTCTCTTTGAATCTTCTTTATCATGCTAGGATTAGCAGGAAAAAGCAAAAAATTTCAGAATTGCACCTTGCAATGTGGAGATATTACTGTTTGTGCATTTACAATATTCATTGATTTTTGCCATTGAAAAACATGTTTTTCATATACCAGAAATGTTTGAAGCTACTGACTGAATGAAAGGAGCTGGCATCTCACTCTCTTTGAATCTTCTTTATCATGCTAGGATTAGCAGGAAAAAGCAAAAAATTTCAGAATTGCACCTTGCAATGTGGAGATATTACTGTTTGTGCATTTACAATATTCATTGATTTTTGCCATTGAAAAACATGTTTTTCATATACCAGAAATGTTTGAAGCTACTGACTGAATGAAAGGAGCTGGCATCTCACTCTCTTTGAATCTTCTTTATCATGCTAGGATTAACAGGAAAAAGCTAAAAATTTCAGAATTGCACCGTGCAATGTGGAGATATTACTGTTTGTGCATTTACAATATTCATTGATTTTTGCCATTGAAAAACGTTTTTCATATACCACAAATGTTTGAAGCTACTGACTGAATGAAAGGAGCTGGCATCTCACTCTCTTTGAATCTTCTTTATCATGCTAGGATTAGCAGGAAAAAGCAAAAAATTTCAGAATTGCACCTTGCAATGTGGAGATATTACTGTTTGTGCATTTACAATATTCATTGATTTTTGCCATTGAAAAACATGTTTTTCATATACCAGAAATGTTTGAAGCTACTGACTGAATGAAAGGAGCTGGCATCTCACTCTCTTTGAATCTTCTTTATCATGCTAGGATTAACAGGAAAAAGCTAAAAATTTCAGAATTGCACCGTGCAATGTGGAGATATTACTGTTTGTGCTTTTACAATATTCATTGATTTTTGCCATTCAAAAACATGTTTTTCATATACCAGAAATGTTTGAAGCTACTGACTGAATGAAAGGAGCTGGCATCTCACTCTCTTTGAATCTTCTTTATCATGCTAGGATTAGCAGGAAAAAGCAAAAAATTTCAGAATTGCACCTTGCAATGCGGAGATATTACTGTTTGTGCATTTACAATATTCATTGATTTTTGCCATTGAAAAACATGTTTTTCATATACCAGAAATGTTTGAAGCTACTGACTGAATGAAAGGAGCTGGCATCTCACTCTCTTTGAATCTTCTTTATCATGCTAGGATTAACAGGAAAAAGCAAAAAATTTCAGAATTGCACCTTGCAATGTGGAGATATTACTGTTTGTGCATTTACAATATTCATTGATTTTTGCCATTGAAAAACGTTTTTCATATACCAGAAATGTTTGAAGCTACTGACTGAATGAAAGGAGCTGGCATCTCACTCTCTTTGAATCTTCTTTATCATGCTAGGATTAACAGGAAAAAGCAAAAAATTTCAGAATTGCACCTTGCAATGTGGAGATATTACTGTTTGTGCATTTACAATATTCATTGATTTTTGCCATTGAAAAACATGTTTTTCATATACCAGAAATGTTTGTAACTACTGACTGAATGAAAGGAGCTGGCATCTCACTCTCTTTGAATCTTCTTTATCATGCTAGGATTAACAGGAAAAAGCAAAAAATTTCAGAATTGCACCTTGCAATGTGGAGATATTACTGTTTGTGCATTTACAATATTCATTGATTTTTGCCATTGAAAAACGTTTTTCATATACCAGAAATGTTTGAAGCTACTGACTGAATGAAAGGAGCTGGCATCTCACTCTCTTTGAATCTTCTTTATTATGCTAGGATTAACAGGAAAAAGCTAAAAATTTCAGAATTGCACCGTGCAATGTGGAGATATTACTGTTTGTGCATTTACAATATTCATTGATTTTTGCCATTGAAAAACATGTTTTTCATATACCAGAAATGTTTGAAGCTACTGACTGAATGAAAGGAGCTGGCATCTCACTCTCTTTGAATCTTCTTTATCATGCTAGGATTAGCAGGAAAAAGCAAAAAATTTCAGAATTGCACCTTGCAATGTGGAGATATTACTGTTTGTGCATTTACAATATTCATTGATTTTTGCCATTGAAAAACATGTTTTTCATATACCAGAAATGTTTGAAGCTACTGACTGAATGAAAGGAGCTGGCATCTCTCTCTTTGAATCTTCTTTATCATGCTAGGATTAACAGGAAAAAGCTAAAAATTTCAGAATTGCACCGTGCAATGTGGAGATATTACTGTTTGTGCATTTACAATATTCATTGATTTTTGCCATTGAAAAACATTTTTCATATACCAGAAATGTTTGAAGCTACTGACTGAATGAAAGGAGCTGGCATCTCACTCTCTTTGAATCTTCTTTATCATGCTAGGATTAGCAGGAAAAAGCAAAAAATTTCAGAATTGCACCTTGCAATGTGGAGATATTACTGTTTGTGCATTTACAATATTCATTGATTTTTGCCATTGAAAAACATGTTTTTCATATACCAGAAATGTTTGAAGCTACTGACTGAATGAAAGGAGCTGGCATCTCACTCTCTTTGAATCTTCTTTATCATGCTAGGATTAGCAGGAAAAAGCAAAAAATTTCAGAATTGCACCTTGCAATGTGGAGATATTACTGTTTGTGCATTTACAATATTCATTGATTTTTGCCATTGAAAAACATGTTTTTCATATACCAGAAATGTTTGAAGCTACTGACTGAATGAAAGGAGCTGGCATCTCACTCTCTTTGAATCTTCTTTATCATGCTAGGATTAACAGGAAAAAGCTAAAAATTTCAGAATTGCACCGTGCAATGTGGAGATATTACTGTTTGTGCATTTACAATATTCATTGATTTTTGCCATTGAAAAACGTTTTTCATATACCACAAATGTTTGAAGCTACTGACTGAATGAAAGGAGCTGGCATCTCACTCTCTTTGAATCTTCTTTATCATGCTAGGATTAGCAGGAAAAAGCAAAAAATTTCAGAATTGCACCTTGCAATGTGGAGATATTACTGTTTGTGCATTTACAATATTCATTGATTTTTGCCATTGAAAAACATGTTTTTCATATACCAGAAATGTTTGAAGCTACTGACTGAATGAAAGGAGCTGGCATCTCACTCTCTTTGAATCTTCTTTATCATGCTAGGATTAACAGGAAAAAGCTAAAAATTTCAGAATTGCACCGTGCAATGTGGAGATATTACTGTTTGTGCTTTTACAATATTCATTGATTTTTGCCATTCAAAAACATGTTTTTCATATACCAGAAATGTTTGAAGCTACTGACTGAATGAAAGGAGCTGGCATCTCACTCTCTTTGAATCTTCTTTATCATGCTAGGATTAGCAGGAAAAAGCAAAAAATTTCAGAATTGCACCTTGCAATGCGGAGATATTACTGTTTGTGCATTTACAATATTCATTGATTTTTGCCATTGAAAAACATGTTTTTCATATACCAGAAATGTTTGAAGCTACTGACTGAATGAAAGGAGCTGGCATCTCACTCTCTTTGAATCTTCTTTATCATGCTAGGATTAACAGGAAAAAGCAAAAAATTTCAGAATTGCACCTTGCAATGTGGAGATATTACTGTTTGTGCATTTACAATATTCATTGATTTTTGCCATTGAAAAACGTTTTTCATATACCAGAAATGTTTGAAGCTACTGACTGAATGAAAGGAGCTGGCATCTCACTCTCTTTGAATCTTCTTTATCATGCTAGGATTAACAGGAAAAAGCAAAAAATTTCAGAATTGCACCTTGCAATGTGGAGATATTACTGTTTGTGCATTTACAATATTCATTGATTTTTGCCATTGAAAAACGTTTTTCATATACCAGAAATGTTTGAAGCTACTGACTGAATGAAAGGAGCTGGCATCTCACTCTCTTTGAATCTTCTTTATCATGCTAGGATTAACAGGAAAAAGCTAAAAATTTCAGAATTGCACCGTGCAATGTGGAGATATTACTGTTTGTGCATTTACAATATTCATTGATTTTTGCCATTGAAAAACATGTTTTTCATATACCAGAAATGTTTGAAGCTACTGACTGAATGAAAGGAGCTGGCATCTCACTCTCTTTGAATCTTCTTTATCATGCTAGGATTAGCAGGAAAAAGCAAAAAATTTCAGAATTGCACCTTGCAATGTGGAGATATTACTGTTTGTGCATTTACAATATTCATTGATTTTTGCCATTGAAAAACATGTTTTTCATATACCAGAAATGTTTGAAGCTACTGACTGAATGAAAGGAGCTGGCATCTCACTCTCTTTGAATCTTCTTTATCATGCTAGGATTAACAGGAAAAAGCTAAAAATTTCAGAATTGCACCGTGCAATGTGGAGATATTACTGTTTGTGCATTTACAATATTCATTGATTTTTGCCATTGAAAAACGTTTTTCATATACCAGAAATGTTTGAAGCTACTGACTGAATGAAAGGAGCTGGCATCTCACTCTCTTTGAATCTTCTTTATCATGCTAGGATTAGCAGGAAAAAGCAAAAAATTTCAGAATTGCACCTTGCAATGCGGAGATATTACTGTTTGTGCATTTACAATATTCATTGATTTTTGCCATTGAAAAACATGTTTTTCATATACCAGAAATGTTTGAAGCTACTGACTGAATGAAAGGAGCTGGCATCTCACTCTCTTTGAATCTTCTTTATCATGCTAGGATTAACAGGAAAAAGCAAAAAATTTCAGAATTGCACCTTGCAATGTGGAGATATTACTGTTTGTGCATTTACAATATTCATTGATTTTTGCCATTGAAAAACGTTTTTCATATACCAGAAATGTTTGAAGCTACTGACTGAATGAAAGGAGCTGGCATCTCACTCTCTTTGAATCTTCTTTATCATGCTAGGATTAACAGGAAAAAGCAAAAAATTTCAGAATTGCACCTTGCAATGTGGAGATATTACTGTTTGTGCATTTACAATATTCATTGATTTTTGCCATTGAAAAACATGTTTTTCATATACCAGAAATGTTTGTAACTACTGACTGAATGAAAGGAGCTGGCATCTCACTCTCTTTGAATCTTCTTTATCATGCTAGGATTAACAGGAAAAAGCAAAAAATTTCAGAATTGCACCTTGCAATGTGGAGATATTACTGTTTGTGCATTTACAATATTCATTGATTTTTGCCATTGAAAAACGTTTTTCATATACCAGAAATGTTTGAAGCTACTGACTGAATGAAAGGAGCTGGCATCTCACTCTCTTTGAATCTTCTTTATTATGCTAGGATTAACAGGAAAAAGCTAAAAATTTCAGAATTGCACCGTGCAATGTGGAGATATTACTGTTTGTGCATTTACAATATTCATTGATTTTTGCCATTGAAAAACATGTTTTTCATATACCAGAAATGTTTGAAGCTACTGACTGAATGAAAGGAGCTGGCATCTCACTCTCTTTGAATCTTCTTTATCATGCTAGGATTAGCAGGAAAAAGCAAAAAATTTCAGAATTGCACCTTGCAATGTGGAGATATTACTGTTTGTGCATTTACAATATTCATTGATTTTTGCCATTGAAAAACATGTTTTTCATATACCAGAAATGTTTGAAGCTACTGACTGAATGAAAGGAGCTGGCATCTCACTCTCTTTGAATCTTCTTTATCATGCTAGGATTAACAGGAAAAAGCTAAAAATTTCAGAATTGCACCGTGCAATGTGGAGATATTACTGTTTGTGCATTTACAATATTCATTGATTTTTGCCATTGAAAAACATTTTTCATATACCAGAAATGTTTGAAGCTACTGACTGAATGAAAGGAGCTGGCATCTCACTCTCTTTGAATCTTCTTTATCATGCTAGGATTAGCAGGAAAAAGCAAAAAATTTCAGAATTGCACCTTGCAATGTGGAGATATTACTGTTTGTGCATTTACAATATTCATTGATTTTTGCCATTGAAAAACATGTTTTTCATATACCAGAAATGTTTGAAGCTACTGACTGAATGAAAGGAGCTGGCATCTCACTCTCTTTGAATCTTCTTTATCATGCTAGGATTAGCAGGAAAAAGCAAAAAATTTCAGAATTGCACCTTGCAATGTGGAGATATTACTGTTTGTGCATTTACAATATTCATTGATTTTTGCCATTGAAAAACATGTTTTTCATATACCAGAAATGTTTGAAGCTACTGACTGAATGAAAGGAGCTGGCATCTCACTCTCTTTGAATCTTCTTTATCATGCTAGGATTAACAGGAAAAAGCTAAAAATTTCAGAATTGCACCGTGCAATGTGGAGATATTACTGTTTGTGCATTTACAATATTCATTGATTTTTGCCATTGAAAAACGTTTTTCATATACCACAAATGTTTGAAGCTACTGACTGAATGAAAGGAGCTGGCATCTCACTCTCTTTGAATCTTCTTTATCATGCTAGGATTAGCAGGAAAAAGCAAAAAATTTCAGAATTGCACCTTGCAATGTGGAGATATTACTGTTTGTGCATTTACAATATTCATTGATTTTTGCCATTGAAAAACATGTTTTTCATATACCAGAAATGTTTGAAGCTACTGACTGAATGAAAGGAGCTGGCATCTCACTCTCTTTGAATCTTCTTTATCATGCTAGGATTAACAGGAAAAAGCTAAAAATTTCAGAATTGCACCGTGCAATGTGGAGATATTACTGTTTGTGCTTTTACAATATTCATTGATTTTTGCCATTCAAAAACATGTTTTTCATATACCAGAAATGTTTGAAGCTACTGACTGAATGAAAGGAGCTGGCATCTCACTCTCTTTGAATCTTCTTTATCATGCTAGGATTAGCAGGAAAAAGCAAAAAATTTCAGAATTGCACCTTGCAATGCGGAGATATTACTGTTTGTGCATTTACAATATTCATTGATTTTTGCCATTGAAAAACATGTTTTTCATATACCAGAAATGTTTGAAGCTACTGACTGAATGAAAGGAGCTGGCATCTCACTCTCTTTGAATCTTCTTTATCATGCTAGGATTAACAGGAAAAAGCAAAAAATTTCAGAATTGCACCTTGCAATGTGGAGATATTACTGTTTGTGCATTTACAATATTCATTGATTTTTGCCATTGAAAAACGTTTTTCATATACCAGAAATGTTTGAAGCTACTGACTGAATGAAAGGAGCTGGCATCTCACTCTCTTTGAATCTTCTTTATCATGCTAGGATTAACAGGAAAAAGCAAAAAATTTCAGAATTGCACCTTGCAATGTGGAGATATTACTGTTTGTGCATTTACAATATTCATTGATTTTTGCCATTGAAAAACGTTTTTCATATACCAGAAATGTTTGAAGCTACTGACTGAATGAAAGGAGCTGGCATCTCACTCTCTTTGAATCTTCTTTATCATGCTAGGATTAACAGGAAAAAGCTAAAAATTTCAGAATTGCACCGTGCAATGTGGAGATATTACTGTTTGTGCATTTACAATATTCATTGATTTTTGCCATTGAAAAACATGTTTTTCATATACCAGAAATGTTTGAAGCTACTGACTGAATGAAAGGAGCTGGCATCTCACTCTCTTTGAATCTTCTTTATCATGCTAGGATTAGCAGGAAAAAGCAAAAAATTTCAGAATTGCACCTTGCAATGTGGAGATATTACTGTTTGTGCATTTACAATATTCATTGATTTTTGCCATTGAAAAACATGTTTTTCATATACCAGAAATGTTTGAAGCTACTGACTGAATGAAAGGAGCTGGCATCTCACTCTCTTTGAATCTTCTTTATCATGCTAGGATTAACAGGAAAAAGCTAAAAATTTCAGAATTGCACCGTGCAATGTGGAGATATTACTGTTTGTGCATTTACAATATTCATTGATTTTTGCCATTGAAAAACGTTTTTCATATACCAGAAATGTTTGAAGCTACTGACTGAATGAAAGGAGCTGGCATCTCACTCTCTTTGAATCTTCTTTATCATGCTAGGATTAGCAGGAAAAAGCAAAAAATTTCAGAATTGCACCTTGCAATGTGGAGATATTACTGTTTGTGCATTTACAATATTCATTGATTTTTGCCATTGAAAAACATGTTTTTCATATACCAGAAATGTTTGAAGCTACTGACTGAATGAAAGGAGCTGGCATCTCACTCTCTTTGAATCTTCTTTATCATGCTAGGATTAGCAGGAAAAAGCAAAAAATTTCAGAATTGCACCTTGCAATGTGGAGATATTACTGTTTGTGCATTTACAATATTCATTGATTTTTGCCATTGAAAAACATGTTTTTCATATACCAGAAATGTTTGAAGCTACTGACTGAATGAAAGGAGCTGGCATCTCACTCTCTTTGAATCTTCTTTATCATGCTAGGATTAACAGGAAAAAGCTAAAAATTTCAGAATTGCACCGTGCAATGTGGAGATATTACTGTTTGTGCATTTACAATATTCATTGATTTTTGCCATTGAAAAACGTTTTTCATATACCAGAAATGTTTGAAGCTACTGACTGAATGAAAGGAGCTGGCATCTCACTCTCTTTGAATCTTCTTTATCATGCTAGGATTAACAGGAAAAAGCAAAAAATTTCAGAATTGCACCTTGCAATGTGGAGATATTACTGTTTGTGCATTTACAATATTCATTGATTTTTGCCATTGAAAAACATGTTTTTCATATACCAGAAATGTTTGAAGCTACTGACTGAATGAAAGGAGCTGGCATCTCACTCTCTTTGAATCTTCTTTATCATGCTAGGATTAACAGGAAAAAGCTAAAAATTTCAGAATTGCACCGTGCAATGTGGAGATATTACTGTTTGTGCATTTACAATATTCATTGATTTTTGCCATTGAAAAACATGTTTTTCATATACCAGAAATGTTTGAAGCTACTGACTGAATGAAAGGAGCTGGCATCTCACTCTCTTTGAATCTTCTTTATCATGCTAGGATTAACAGGAAAAAGCTAAAAATTTCAGAATTGCACCGTGCAATGTGGAGATATTACTGTTTGTGCTTTTACAATATTCATTGATTTTTGCCATTGAAAAACATGTTTTTCATATACCAGAAATGTTTGAAGCTACTGACTGAATGAAAGGAGCTGGCATCTCACTCTCTTTGAATCTTCTTTATCATGCTAGGATTAGCAGGAAAAAGCAAAAAATTTCAGAATTGCACCTTGCAATGCGGAGATATTACTGTTTGTGGATTTACAATATTCATTGATTTTTGCCATTGAAAAACATGTTTTTCATATACCAGAAATGTTTGAAGCTACTGACTGAATGAAAGGAGCTGGCATCTCACTCTGAATCTTCTTTATCATGCTAGGATTAACAGGAAAAAGCAAAAAATTTCAGAATTGCACCTTGCAATGTGGAGATATTACTGTTTGTGCATTTACAATATTCATTGATTTTTGCCATTGAAAAACGTTTTTCATATACCAGAAATGTTTGAAGCTACTGACTGAATGAAAGGAGCTGGCATCTTACTCTCTTTGAATCTTCTTTATCATGCTAGGATTAACAGGAAAAAGCTAAAAATTTCAGAATTGCACCGTGCAATGTGGAGATATTACTGTTTGTGCATTTACAATATTCATTGATTTTTGCCATTGAAAAACATGTTTTTCATATACCAGAAATGTTTGAAGCTACTGACTGAATGAAAGGAGCTGGCATCTCACTCTCTTTGAATCTTCTTTATCATGCTAGGATTAGCAGGAAAAAGCAAAAAATTTCAGAATTGCACCTTGCAATGTGGAGATATTACTGTTTGTGCATTTACAATATTCATTGATTTTTGCCATTGAAAAACATGTTTTTCATATACCAGAAATGTTTGAAGCTACTGACTGAATGAAAGGAGCTGGCATCTCACTCTCTTTGAATCTTCTTTATCATGCTAGGATTAACAGGAAAAAGCTAAAAATTTCAGAATTGCACCGTGCAATGTGGAGATATTACTGTTTGTGCATTTACAATATTCATTGATTTTTGCCATTGAAAAACGTTTTTCATATACCAGAAATGTTTGAAGCTACTGACTGAATGAAAGGAGCTGGCATCTCACTCTCTTTGAATCTTCTTTATCATGCTAGGATTAGCAGGAAAAAGCAAAAAATTTCAGAATTGCACCTTGCAATGTGGAGATATTACTGTTTGTGCATTTACAATATTCATTGATTTTTGCCATTGAAAAACATGTTTTTCATATACCAGAAATGTTTGAAGCTACTGACTGAATGAAAGGAGCTGGCATCTCACTCTCTTTGAATCTTCTTTATCATGCTAGGATTAACAGGAAAAAGCAAAAAATTTCAGAATTGCACCTTGCAATGTGGAGATATTACTGTTTGTGCATTTACAATATTCATTGATTTTTGCCATTGAAAAACATGTTTTTCATATACCAGAAATGTTTGAAGCTACTGACTGAATGAAAGGAGCTGGCATCTCACTCTCTTTGAATCTTCTTTATCATGCTAGGATTAGCAGGAAAAAGCTAAAAATTTCAGAATTGCACCTTGCAATGCGGAGATATTACTGTTTGTGCATTTACAATATTCATTGATTTTTGCCATTGAAAAACATGTTTTTCATATACCAGAAATGTTTGAAGCTACTGACTGAATGAAAGGAGCTGGCATCTCACTCTCTTTGAATCTTCTTGATCATGCTAGGATTAACAGGAAAAAGCAAAAAATTTCAGAATTGCACCTTGCAATGTGGAGATATTACTGTTTGTGCATTTACAATATTCATTGATTTTTGCCATTGAAAAACGTTTTTCATATACCAGAAATGTTTGAAGCTACTGACTGAATGAAAGCAGCTGGCATCTCACTCTCTTTGAATCTTCTTTATCATGCTAGGATTAACAGGAAAAAGCTAAAAATTTCAGAATTGCACCGTGCAATGTGGAGATATTACTGTTTGTGCATTTACAATATTCATTGATTTTTGCCATTGAAAAACATGTTTTTCATATACCAGAAATGTTTGAAGCTACTGACTGAATGAAAGGAGCTGGCATCTCACTCTCTTTGAATCTTCCTTATCATGCTAGGATTAGCAGGAAAAAGCAAAAAATTTCAGAATTGCACCTTGCAATGCGGAGATATTACTGTTTGTGCATTTACAATATTCATTGATTTTTGCCATTGAAAAACATGTTTTTCATATACCAGAAATGTTTGTAACTACTGACTGAATGAAAGGAGCTGGCATCTCACTCTCTTTGAATCTTCTTTATCATGCTAGGATTAACAGGAAAAAGCAAAAAATTTCAGAATTGCACCTTGCAATGTGGAGATATTACTGTTTGTGCATTTACAATATTCATTGATTTTTGCCATTGAAAAACGTTTTTCATATACCAGAAATGTTTGAAGCTACTGACTGAATGAAAGGAGCTGGCATCTCACTCTCTTTGAATCTTCTTTATTATGCTAGGATTAACAGGAAAAAGCTAAAAATTTCAGAATTGCACCGTGCAATGTGGAGATATTACTGTTTGTGCATTTACAATATTCATTGATTTTTGCCATTGAAAAACATGTTTTTCATATACCAGAAATGTTTGAAGCTACTGACTGAATGAAAGGAGCTGGCATCTCACTCTCTTTGAATCTTCTTTATCATGCTAGGATTAGCAGGAAAAAGCAAAAAATTTCAGAATTGCACCTTGCAATGTGGAGATATTACTGTTTGTGCATTTACAATATTCATTGATTTTTGCCATTGAAAAACATGTTTTTCATATACCAGAAATGTTTGAAGCTACTGACTGAATGAAAGGAGCTGGCATCTCACTCTCTTTGAATCTTCTTTATCATGCTAGGATTAACAGGAAAAAGCTAAAAATTTCAGAATTGCACCGTGCAATGTGGAGATATTACTGTTTGTGCATTTACAATATTCATTGATTTTTGCCATTGAAAAACGTTTTTCATATACCAGAAATGTTTGAAGATACTGACTGAATGAAAGGAGCTGGCATCTCACTCTCTTTGAATCTTCTTTATCATGCTAGGATTAGCAGGAAAAAGCAAAAAATTTCAGAATTGCACCTTGCAATGTGGAGATATTACTGTTTGTGCATTTACAATATTCATTGATTTTTGCCATTGAAAAACATGTTTTTCATATACCAGAAATGTTTGAAGCTACTGACTGAATGAAAGGAGCTGGCATCTCACTCTCTTTGAATCTTCTTTATCATGCTAGGATTAACAGGAAAAAGCAAAAAATTTCAGAATTGCACCTTGCAATGTGGAGATATTACTGTTTGTGCATTTACAATATTCATTGATTTTTGCCATTGAAAAACATGTTTTTCATATACCAGAAATGTTTGAAGCTACTGACTGAATGAAAGGAGCTGGCATCTCACTCTCTTTGAATCTTCTTTATCATGCTAGGATTAGCAGGAAAAAGCAAAAAATTTCAGAATTGCACCTTGCAATGCGGAGATATTACTGTTTGTGCATTTACAATATTCATTGATTTTTGCCATTGAAAAACGTTTTTCATATACCAGAAATGTTTGAAGCTACTGACTGAATGAAAGGAGCTGGCATCTCACTCTCTTTGAATCTTCTTTATCATGCTAGGATTAACAGGAAAAAGCTAAAAATTTCAGAATTGCACCGTGCAATGTGGAGATATTACTGTTTGTGCATTTACAATATTCATTGATTTTTGCCATTGAAAAACATGTTTTTCATATACCAGAAATGTTTGAAGCTACTGACTGAATGAAAGGAGCTGGCATCTCACTCTCTTTGAATCTTCTTTATCATGCTAGGATTAACAGGAAAAAGCTAAAAATTTCAGAATTGCACCGTGCAATGTGGAGATATTACTGTTTGTGCATTTACAATATTCATTGATTTTTGCCATTGAAAAACATGTTTTTCATATACCAGAAATGTTTGAAGCTACTGACTGAATGAAAGGAGCTGGCATCTCACTCTCTTTGAATCTTCTTTATCATGCTAGGATTAACAGGAAAAAGCTAAAAATTTCAGAATTGCACCGTGCAATGTGGAGATATTACTGTTTGTGCATTTACAATATTCATTGATTTTTGCCATTGAAAAACATGTTTTTCATATACCAGAAATGTTTGAAGCTACTGACTGAATGAAAGGAGCTGGCATCTCACTCTCTTTGAATCTTCTTTATCATGCTAGGATTAACAGGAAAAAGCTAAAAATTTCAGAATTGCACCGTGCAATGTGGAGATATTACTGTTTGTGCATTTACAATATTCATTGATTTTTGCCATTGAAAAACATGTTTTTCATATACCAGAAATGTTTGAAGCTACTGACTGAATGAAAGGAGCTGGCATCTCACTCTCTTTGAATCTTCTTTATCATGCTAGGATTAACAGGAAAAAGCAAAAAATTTCAGAATTGCACCTTGCAATGTGGAGATATTACTGTTTGTGCATTTACAATATTCATTGATTTTTGCCATTGAAAAACATGTTTTTCATATACCAGAAATGTTTGAAGCTACTGACTGAATGAAAGGAGCTGGCATCTCACTCTCTTTGAATCTTCTTTATCATGCTAGGATTAACAGGAAAAAGCTAAAAATTTCAGAATTGCACCGTGCAATGTGGAGATATTACTGTTTGTGCATTTACAATATTCATTGATTTTTGCCATTGAAAAACATGTTTTTCATATACCAGAAATGTTTGAAGCTACTGACTGAATGAAAGGAGCTGGCATCTCACTCTCTTTGAATCTTCTTTATCATGCTAGGATTAACAGGAAAAAGCTAAAAATTTCAGAATTGCACCGTGCAATGTGGAGATATTACTGTTTGTGCTTTTACAATATTCATTGATTTTTGCCATTGAAAAACATGTTTTTCATATACCAGAAATGTTTGAAGCTACTGACTGAATGAAAGGAGCTGGCATCTCACTCTGAATCTTCTTTATCATGCTAGGATTAACAGGAAAAAGCAAAAAATTTCAGAATTGCACCTTGCAATGTGGAGATATTACTGTTTGTGCATTTACAATATTCATTGATTTTTGCCATTGAAAAACGTTTTTCATATACCAGAAATGTTTGAAGCTACTGACTGAATGAAAGGAGCTGGCATCTCACTCTCTTTCAATCTTCTTTATCATGCTAGGATTAACAGGAAAAAGCTAAAAATTTCAGAATTGCACCGTGCAATGTGGAGATATTACTGTTTGTGCATTTACAATATTCATTGATTTTTGCCATTGAAAAACATGTTTTTCATATACCAGAAATGTTTGAAGCTACTGACTGAATGAAAGGAGCTGGCATCTCACTCTCTTTGAATCTTCTTTATCATGCTAGGATTAGCAGGAAAAAGCAAAAAATTTCAGAATTGCACCTTGCAATGTGGAGATATTACTGTTTGTGCATTTACAATATTCATTGATTTTTGCCATTGAAAAACATGTTTTTCATATACCAGAAATGTTTGAAGCTACTGACTGAATGAAAGGAGCTGGCATCTCACTCTCTTTGAATCTTCTTTATCATGCTAGGATTAACAGGAAAAAGCTAAAAATTTCAGAATTGCACCGTGCAATGTGGAGATATTACTGTTTGTGCATTTACAATATTCATTGATTTTTGCCATTGAAAAACGTTTTTCATATACCAGAAATGTTTGAAGCTACTGACTGAATGAAAGGAGCTGGCATCTCACTCTCTTTGAATCTTCTTTATCATGCTAGGATTAGCAGGAAAAAGCAAAAAATTTCAGAATTGCACCTTGCAATGTGGAGATATTACTGTTTGTGCATTTACAATATTCATTGATTTTTGCCATTGAAAAACATGTTTTTCATATACCAGAAATGTTTGAAGCTACTGACTGAATGAAAGGAGCTGGCATCTCACTCTCTTTGAATCTTCTTTATCATGCTAGGATTAACAGGAAAAAGCAAAAAATTTCAGAATTGCACCTTGCAATGTGGAGATATTACTGTTTGTGCATTTACAATATTCATTGATTTTTGCCATTGAAAAACATGTTTTTCATATACCAGAAATGTTTGAAGCTACTGACTGAATGAAAGGAGCTGGCATCTCACTCTCTTTGAATCTTCTTTATCATGCTAGGATTAGCAGGAAAAAGCTAAAAATTTCAGAATTGCACCTTGCAATGCGGAGATATTACTGTTTGTGCATTTACAATATTCATTGATTTTTGCCATTGAAAAACATGTTTTTCATATACCAGAAATGTTTGAAGCTACTGACTGAATGAAAGGAGCTGGCATCTCACTCTCTTTGAATCTTCTTGATCATGCTAGGATTAACAGGAAAAAGCAAAAAATTTCAGAATTGCACCTTGCAATGTGGAGATATTACTGTTTGTGCATTTACAATATTCATTGATTTTTGCCATTGAAAAACGTTTTTCATATACCAGAAATGTTTGAAGCTACTGACTGAATGAAAGGAGCTGGCATCTCACTCTCTTTGAATCTTCTTTATCATGCTAGGATTAACAGGAAAAAGCTAAAAATTTCAGAATTGCACCGTGCAATGTGGAGATATTACTGTTTGTGCATTTACAATATTCATTGATTTTTGCCATTGAAAAACATGTTTTTCATATACCAGAAATGTTTGAAGCTACTGACTGAATGAAAGGAGCTGGCATCTCACTCTCTTTGAATCTTCCTTATCATGCTAGGATTAGCAGGAAAAAGCAAAAAATTTCAGAATTGCACCTTGCAATGCGGAGATATTACTGTTTGTGCATTTACAATATTCATTGATTTTTGCCATTGAAAAACATGTTTTTCATATACCAGAAATGTTTGTAACTACTGACTGAATGAAAGGAGCTGGCATCTCACTCTCTTTGAATCTTCTTTATCATGCTAGGATTAACAGGAAAAAGCAAAAAATTTCAGAATTGCACCTTGCAATGTGGAGATATTACTGTTTGTGCATTTACAATATTCATTGATTTTTGCCATTGAAAAACGTTTTTCATATACCAGAAATGTTTGAAGCTACTGACTGAATGAAAGGAGCTGGCATCTCACTCTCTTTGAATCTTCTTTATTATGCTAGGATTAACAGGAAAAAGCTAAAAATTTCAGAATTGCACCGTGCAATGTGGAGATATTACTGTTTGTGCATTTACAATATTCATTGATTTTTGCCATTGAAAAACATGTTTTTCATATACCAGAAATGTTTGAAGCTACTGACTGAATGAAAGGAGCTGGCATCTCACTCTCTTTGAATCTTCTTTATCATGCTAGGATTAGCAGGAAAAAGCAAAAAATTTCAGAATTGCACCTTGCAATGTGGAGATATTACTGTTTGTGCATTTACAATATTCATTGATTTTTGCCATTGAAAAACATGTTTTTCATATACCAGAAATGTTTGAAGCTACTGACTGAATGAAAGGAGCTGGCATCTCACTCTCTTTGAATCTTCTTTATCATGCTAGGATTAACAGGAAAAAGCTAAAAATTTCAGAATTGCACCGTGCAATGTGGAGATATTACTGTTTGTGCATTTACAATATTCATTGATTTTTGCCATTGAAAAACGTTTTTCATATACCAGAAATGTTTGAAGCTACTGACTGAATGAAAGGAGCTGGCATCTCACTCTCTTTGAATCTTCTTTATCATGCTAGGATTAGCAGGAAAAAGCAAAAAATTTCAGAATTGCACCTTGCAATGTGGAGATATTACTGTTTGTGCATTTACAATATTCATTGATTTTTGCCATTGAAAAACATGTTTTTCATATACCAGAAATGTTTGAAGCTACTGACTGAATGAAAGGAGCTGGCATCTCACTCTCTTTGAATCTTCTTTATCATGCTAGGATTAGCAGGAAAAAGCAAAAAATTTCAGAATTGCACCTTGCAATGTGGAGATATTACTGTTTGTGCATTTACAATATTCATTGATTTTTGCCATTGAAAAACATGTTTTTCATATACCAGAAATGTTTGAAGCTACTGACTGAATGAAAGGAGCTGGCATCTCACTCTCTTTGAATCTTCTTTATCATGCTAGGATTAACAGGAAAAAGCTAAAAATTTCAGAATTGCACCGTGCAATGTGGAGATATTACTGTTTGTGCATTTACAATATTCATTGATTTTTGCCATTGAAAAACGTTTTTCATATACCACAAATGTTTGAAGCTACTGACTGAATGAAAGGAGCTGGCATCTCACTCTCTTTGAATCTTCTTTATCATGCTAGGATTAGCAGGAAAAAGCAAAAAATTTCAGAATTGCACCTTGCAATGTGGAGATATTACTGTTTGTGCATTTACAATATTCATTGATTTTTGCCATTGAAAAACATGTTTTTCATATACCAGAAATGTTTGAAGCTACTGACTGAATGAAAGGAGCTGGCATCTCACTCTCTTTGAATCTTCTTTATCATGCTAGGATTAACAGGAAAAAGCTAAAAATTTCAGAATTGCACCGTGCAATGTGGAGATATTACTGTTTGTGCTTTTACAATATTCATTGATTTTTGCCATTCAAAAACATGTTTTTCATATACCAGAAATGTTTGAAGCTACTGACTGAATGAAAGGAGCTGGCATCTCACTCTCTTTGAATCTTCTTTATCATGCTAGGATTAGCAGGAAAAAGCAAAAAATTTCAGAATTGCACCTTGCAATGCGGAGATATTACTGTTTGTGCATTTACAATATTCATTGATTTTTGCCATTGAAAAACATGTTTTTCATATACCAGAAATGTTTGAAGCTACTGACTGAATGAAAGGAGCTGGCATCTCACTCTCTTTGAATCTTCTTTATCATGCTAGGATTAACAGGAAAAAGCAAAAAATTTCAGAATTGCACCTTGCAATGTGGAGATATTACTGTTTGTGCATTTACAATATTCATTGATTTTTGCCATTGAAAAACGTTTTTCATATACCAGAAATGTTTGAAGCTACTGACTGAATGAAAGGAGCTGGCATCTCACTCTCTTTGAATCTTCTTTATCATGCTAGGATTAACAGGAAAAAGCAAAAAATTTCAGAATTGCACCTTGCAATGTGGAGATATTACTGTTTGTGCATTTACAATATTCATTGATTTTTGCCATTGAAAAACGTTTTTCATATACCAGAAATGTTTGAAGCTACTGACTGAATGAAAGGAGCTGGCATCTCACTCTCTTTGAATCTTCTTTATCATGCTAGGATTAACAGGAAAAAGCTAAAAATTTCAGAATTGCACCGTGCAATGTGGAGATATTACTGTTTGTGCATTTACAATATTCATTGATTTTTGCCATTGAAAAACATGTTTTTCATATACCAGAAATGTTTGAAGCTACTGACTGAATGAAAGGAGCTGGCATCTCACTCTCTTTGAATCTTCTTTATCATGCTAGGATTAGCAGGAAAAAGCAAAAAATTTCAGAATTGCACCTTGCAATGTGGAGATATTACTGTTTGTGCATTTACAATATTCATTGATTTTTGCCATTGAAAAACATGTTTTTCATATACCAGAAATGTTTGAAGCTACTGACTGAATGAAAGGAGCTGGCATCTCACTCTCTTTGAATCTTCTTTATCATGCTAGGATTAACAGGAAAAAGCTAAAAATTTCAGAATTGCACCGTGCAATGTGGAGATATTACTGTTTGTGCATTTACAATATTCATTGATTTTTGCCATTGAAAAACGTTTTTCATATACCAGAAATGTTTGAAGCTACTGACTGAATGAAAGGAGCTGGCATCTCACTCTCTTTGAATCTTCTTTATCATGCTAGGATTAGCAGGAAAAAGCAAAAAATTTCAGAATTGCACCTTGCAATGTGGAGATATTACTGTTTGTGCATTTACAATATTCATTGATTTTTGCCATTGAAAAACATGTTTTTCATATACCAGAAATGTTTGAAGCTACTGACTGAATGAAAGGAGCTGGCATCTCACTCTCTTTGAATCTTCTTTATCATGCTAGGATTAGCAGGAAAAAGCAAAAAATTTCAGAATTGCACCTTGCAATGTGGAGATATTACTGTTTGTGCATTTACAATATTCATTGATTTTTGCCATTGAAAAACATGTTTTTCATATACCAGAAATGTTTGAAGCTACTGACTGAATGAAAGGAGCTGGCATCTCACTCTCTTTGAATCTTCTTTATCATGCTAGGATTAACAGGAAAAAGCTAAAAATTTCAGAATTGCACCGTGCAATGTGGAGATATTACTGTTTGTGCATTTACAATATTCATTGATTTTTGCCATTGAAAAACGTTTTTCATATACCACAAATGTTTGAAGCTACTGACTGAATGAAAGGAGCTGGCATCTCACTCTCTTTGAATCTTCTTTATCATGCTAGGATTAGCAGGAAAAAGCAAAAAATTTCAGAATTGCACCTTGCAATGTGGAGATATTACTGTTTGTGCATTTACAATATTCATTGATTTTTGCCATTGAAAAACATGTTTTTCATATACCAGAAATGTTTGAAGCTACTGACTGAATGAAAGGAGCTGGCATCTCACTCTCTTTGAATCTTCTTTATCATGCTAGGATTAACAGGAAAAAGCTAAAAATTTCAGAATTGCACCGTGCAATGTGGAGATATTACTGTTTGTGCTTTTACAATATTCATTGATTTTTGCCATTCAAAAACATGTTTTTCATATACCAGAAATGTTTGAAGCTACTGACTGAATGAAAGGAGCTGGCATCTCACTCTCTTTGAATCTTCTTTATCATGCTAGGATTAGCAGGAAAAAGCAAAAAATTTCAGAATTGCACCTTGCAATGCGGAGATATTACTGTTTGTGCATTTACAATATTCATTGATTTTTGCCATTGAAAAACATGTTTTTCATATACCAGAAATGTTTGAAGCTACTGACTGAATGAAAGGAGCTGGCATCTCACTCTCTTTGAATCTTCTTTATCATGCTAGGATTAACAGGAAAAAGCAAAAAATTTCAGAATTGCACCTTGCAATGTGGAGATATTACTGTTTGTGCATTTACAATATTCATTGATTTTTGCCATTGAAAAACGTTTTTCATATACCAGAAATGTTTGAAGCTACTGACTGAATGAAAGGAGCTGGCATCTCACTCTCTTTGAATCTTCTTTATCATGCTAGGATTAACAGGAAAAAGCAAAAAATTTCAGAATTGCACCTTGCAATGTGGAGATATTACTGTTTGTGCATTTACAATATTCATTGATTTTTGCCATTGAAAAACGTTTTTCATATACCAGAAATGTTTGAAGCTACTGACTGAATGAAAGGAGCTGGCATCTCACTCTCTTTGAATCTTCTTTATCATGCTAGGATTAACAGGAAAAAGCTAAAAATTTCAGAATTGCACCGTGCAATGTGGAGATATTACTGTTTGTGCATTTACAATATTCATTGATTTTTGCCATTGAAAAACATGTTTTTCATATACCAGAAATGTTTGAAGCTACTGACTGAATGAAAGGAGCTGGCATCTCACTCTCTTTGAATCTTCTTTAGCATGCTAGGATTAGCAGGAAAAAGCAAAAAATTTCAGAATTGCACCTTGCAATGTGGAGATATTACTGTTTGTGCATTTACAATATTCATTGATTTTTGCCATTGAAAAACATGTTTTTCATATACCAGAAATGTTTGAAGCTACTGACTGAATGAAAGGAGCTGGCATCTCACTCTCTTTGAATCTTCTTTATCATGCTAGGATTAACAGGAAAAAGCTAAAAATTTCAGAATTGCACCGTGCAATGTGGAGATATTACTGTTTGTGCATTTACAATATTCATTGATTTTTGCCATTGAAAAACGTTTTTCATATACCAGAAATGTTTGAAGCTACTGACTGAATGAAAGGAGCTGGCATCTCACTCTCTTTGAATCTTCTTTATCATGCTAGGATTAGCAGGAAAAAGCAAAAAATTTCAGAATTGCACCTTGCAATGTGGAGATATTACTGTTTGTGCATTTACAATATTCATTGATTTTTGCCATTGAAAAACATGTTTTTCATATACCAGAAATGTTTGAAGCTACTGACTGAATGAAAGGAGCTGGCATCTCACTCTCTTTGAATCTTCTTTATCATGCTAGGATTAGCAGGAAAAAGCAAAAAATTTCAGAATTGCACCTTGCAATGTGGAGATATTACTGTTTGTGCATTTACAATATTCATTGATTTTTGCCATTGAAAAACATGTTTTTCATATACCAGAAATGTTTGAAGCTACTGACTGAATGAAAGGAGCTGGCATCTCACTCTCTTTGAATCTTCTTTATCATGCTAGGATTAACAGGAAAAAGCTAAAAATTTCAGAATTGCACCGTGCAATGTGGAGATATTACTGTTTGTGCATTTACAATATTCATTGATTTTTGCCATTGAAAAACGTTTTTCATATACCAGAAATGTTTGAAGCTACTGACTGAATGAAAGGAGCTGGCATCTCACTCTCTTTGAATCTTCTTTATCATGCTAGGATTAACAGGAAAAAGCAAAAAATTTCAGAATTGCACCTTGCAATGTGGAGATATTACTGTTTGTGCATTTACAATATTCATTGATTTTTGCCATTGAAAAACATGTTTTTCATATACCAGAAATGTTTGAAGCTACTGACTGAATGAAAGGAGCTGGCATCTCACTCTCTTTGAATCTTCTTTATCATGCTAGGATTAACAGGAAAAAGCTAAAAATTTCAGAATTGCACCGTGCAATGTGGAGATATTACTGTTTGTGCATTTACAATATTCATTGATTTTTGCCATTGAAAAACATGTTTTTCATATACCAGAAATGTTTGAAGCTACTGACTGAATGAAAGGAGCTGGCATCTCACTCTCTTTGAATCTTCTTTATCATGCTAGGATTAACAGGAAAAAGCTAAAAATTTCAGAATTGCACCGTGCAATGTGGAGATATTACTGTTTGTGCTTTTACAATATTCATTGATTTTTGCCATTGAAAAACATGTTTTTCATATACCAGAAATGTTTGAAGCTACTGACTGAATGAAAGGAGCTGGCATCTCACTCTCTTTGAATCTTCTTTATCATGCTAGGATTAGCAGGAAAAAGCAAAAAATTTCAGAATTGCACCTTGCAATGCGGAGATATTACTGTTTGTGGATTTACAATATTCATTGATTTTTGCCATTGAAAAACATGTTTTTCATATACCAGAAATGTTTGAAGCTACTGACTGAATGAAAGGAGCTGGCATCTCACTCTGAATCTTCTTTATCATGCTAGGATTAACAGGAAAAAGCAAAAAATTTCAGAATTGCACCTTGCAATGTGGAGATATTACTGTTTGTGCATTTACAATATTCATTGATTTTTGCCATTGAAAAACGTTTTTCATATACCAGAAATGTTTGAAGCTACTGACTGAATGAAAGGAGCTGGCATCTTACTCTCTTTGAATCTTCTTTATCATGCTAGGATTAACAGGAAAAAGCTAAAAATTTCAGAATTGCACCGTGCAATGTGGAGATATTACTGTTTGTGCATTTACAATATTCATTGATTTTTGCCATTGAAAAACATGTTTTTCATATACCAGAAATGTTTGAAGCTACTGACTGAATGAAAGGAGCTGGCATCTCACTCTCTTTGAATCTTCTTTATCATGCTAGGATTAGCAGGAAAAAGCAAAAAATTTCAGAATTGCACCTTGCAATGTGGAGATATTACTGTTTGTGCATTTACAATATTCATTGATTTTTGCCATTGAAAAACATGTTTTTCATATACCAGAAATGTTTGAAGCTACTGACTGAATGAAAGGAGCTGGCATCTCACTCTCTTTGAATCTTCTTTATCATGCTAGGATTAACAGGAAAAAGCTAAAAATTTCAGAATTGCACCGTGCAATGTGGAGATATTACTGTTTGTGCATTTACAATATTCATTGATTTTTGCCATTGAAAAACGTTTTTCATATACCAGAAATGTTTGAAGCTACTGACTGAATGAAAGGAGCTGGCATCTCACTCTCTTTGAATCTTCTTTATCATGCTAGGATTAGCAGGAAAAAGCAAAAAATTTCAGAATTGCACCTTGCAATGTGGAGATATTACTGTTTGTGCATTTACAATATTCATTGATTTTTGCCATTGAAAAACATGTTTTTCATATACCAGAAATGTTTGAAGCTACTGACTGAATGAAAGGAGCTGGCATCTCACTCTCTTTGAATCTTCTTTATCATGCTAGGATTAACAGGAAAAAGCAAAAAATTTCAGAATTGCACCTTGCAATGTGGAGATATTACTGTTTGTGCATTTACAATATTCATTGATTTTTGCCATTGAAAAACATGTTTTTCATATACCAGAAATGTTTGAAGCTACTGACTGAATGAAAGGAGCTGGCATCTCACTCTGAATCTTCTTCATAATGCTAAGAGGAGCAGGAAAAAGCAAAAAATTTCAGAATTGCACCTTGCAATGCGGAGAAATTACTGTTTGTGCATTTACAATATTCATTGATTTTTGCCATTGAAAAACGTCCAGAAATGATTGAAGCTACTGACGGAATGAAAGGAGCTGGCATCTCACTCTCTTTGAATCTTCTTTATCATGCTAAGAGGAGCAGGAAAAAGCAAAAAATTTCAGAATTGCACCTTGCAATGCGGAGAAATTACTGTTTGTGCATTTACAATATTCATTGATTTTTGCCATTGAAAAACATCATGTTATTCATATACCAGAAATGTTTGAAGCTACTGACTGAATGAAAGGAGCTGGCATCTCACTCTCTTTGAATCTTCTTTATCATGCTAAGAGGAGCAGGAAAAAGCAAAAAATTTCAGAATTGCACCTTGCAATGCGGATAAATTACTGTTTGTGCATTTACAATATTCATTGATTTTTGCCTTTGAAAAACGTCCAGAAATGATTGAAGCTACTGACTGAATGAAAGGAGCTGGCATCTCACTCTCTTTGAATCTTCTTTATCATGCTAAGAGGAGCAGGAAAAAGCAAAAAATTTCAGAATTGCACCTTGCAATGCGGAGAAATTACTGTTTGTGCATTTACAATATTCATTGATTTTTGCCATTGAAAAACATCATGTTATTCATATACCAGAAATGTTTGAAGCT
Source organism: Phyllobates terribilis (assembly GCF_046119375.1). Classification (NCBI taxonomy): domain Eukaryota; kingdom Metazoa; phylum Chordata; class Amphibia; order Anura; family Dendrobatidae; genus Phyllobates; species Phyllobates terribilis. The sequence goes on from NW_027365197.1 coordinate 25,411, forward strand.
ACTGACTGAATGAAAGGAGCTGGCATCTCACTCTCTTTGAATCTTCTTTATCATGCTAAGAGGAGCAGGAAAAAGCAAAAAATTTCAGAATTGCACCTTGCAATGCGGAGAAATTACTGTTTGTGCATTTACAATATTCATTGATTTTTGCCATTGAAAAACGTCCAGAAATGATTGAAGCTACTGACTGAATGAAAGGAGCTGGCATCTCACTCTCTTTGAATCTTCTTTATCATGCTAAGAGGAGCAGGAAAAAGCAAAAAATTTCAGAATTGCACCTTGCAATGCGGAGAAATTACTGTTTGTGCATTTACAATATTCATTGATTTTTGCCATTGAAAAACATCATGTTATTCATATACCAGAAATGTTTGAAGCTACTGACTGAATGAAAGGAGCTGGCATCTCACTCTCTTTGAATCTTCTTTATCATGCTAAGAGGAGCAGGAAAAAGCAAAAAATTTCAGAATTGCACCTTGCAATGCGGATAAATTACTGTTTGTGCATTTACAATATTCATTGATTTTTGCCATTGAAAAACATCATGTTATTCATATACCAGAAATGATTGAAGCTACTGACTGAATGAAAGGAGCTGGCATCTCACTCTCTTTGAATCTTCTTTATCATGCTAAGAGGAGCAGGATAAAGCAAAAAATTTCAGAATTGCACCTTGCAATGCGGAGAAATTACTGTTTGTGCATTTACAATATTCATTGATTTTTGCCATTGAAAAACATCATGTTATTCATATACCAGAAATGATTGAAGCTACTGACTGAATGAAAGTAGCTGGCATGTCACTCTCTTTGAATCTTCTTTATCATGCTAAGAGGAGCAGGAAAAAGCAAAAAATTTCAGAATTGCACCTTGCAATGCGGAGAAATTACTGTTTGTGCATTTACAATATTCATTGATTTTTGCAATTGAAAAACGTCCAGAAATGATTGAAGCTACTGACTGAATGAAAGGAGCTGGCATCTCACTCTCTTTGAATCTTCTTTATCATGCTAAGAGGAGCAGGAAAAAGCAAAAAATTTCAGAATTGCACCTTGCAATGCGGAGAAATTACTGTTTGTGCATTTACAATATTCATTGATTTTTGCCATTGAAAAACGTCCAGAAATGATTGAAGCTACTGACTGAATGAAAGGAGCTGTTATCTCACTCTCTTTGAATCTTCTTTACCATGCTAAGAGGAGCAGGAAAAAGCAAAAAATTTCAGAATTGCACCTTGCAATGCGGAGAAATTACTGTTTGTGCAATAACATGATGCACAAACAGTAATTTCTCCGCATTGCAAGGTGCAATTCTGAAATTTTTTGCTTTTTCCTGCTCCTCTTAGCATGATAAAGAAGAATCAAAGAGAGTGAGATGCCAGCTCCTTTCATTCAGTCTGTAGCTTCAATCATTTCTGGATGTTTTTCAATGGCAAAAATCAATGAATATTGTAAATGCACAAACAGTAATTTCTCCGCATTGCAAGGTGCAATTCTGAAATTTTTTGCTTTTTCCTGCTCCTCTTAGCATTATGAAGAAGATTCAAAGAGAGTGAGATGCCAGCTCCTTTCATTCAGTCAGTAGCTTCAAACATTTCTGGTATATGAATAACATGATGTTTTTCAATGGCAAAAATCAATGAATATTGTAAATGCACAAACAGTAATTTCTCCGCATTGCAAGGTGCAATTCTGAAATTTTTTGCTTTTTCCTGCTCCTCTTAGCATGATAAAGAAGATTCAAAGAGAGTGAGATGCCAGCTCCTTTCGTTCAGTCAGTAGCTTCAATAATTTCTGGACGTTTTTCAATGGCAAAAATCATTGAATATTGTAAATGCACAAACAGTAATTTCTCCGCATTGCAAGGTGCAATTCTGAAATTTTTTACTTTTTCCTGCTCCTCTTAGCATGATAAAGAAGATTCAAAGAGAGTGAGATGCCAGCTCCTTTCATTCAGTCAGTAGCTTCAATCATTTCTGGACGTTTTTCAATGGCAAAAATCAATGAATATTGTAAATGCACAAACAGTAATTTCTCCGCATTGCAAGGTGCAATTCTGAAATTTTTTGCTTTTTCCTGCTCCTCTTAGCATGATAAAGAAGTTTCAAAGAGAGTGAGATGCCAGCTCCTTTCATTCAGTCAGTAGCTTCAATCATTTCTGGACATTTTTCAATGGCAAAAATCAATGAATATTGTAAATGCACAAACAGTAATTTCTCCGCATTGCAAGGTGCAATTCTGAAATTTTTTGCTTTTTCCTGCTCCTCTTAGCATGATAAACAAGATTCAAAGAGAGTGAGATGTCAGCTCCTTTCATTCAGTCAGTAGCTTCAATCATTTCTGGACGTTTTTCAATGGCAAAAATCAATGAATATTGTAAATGCACAAACAGTAATTTCTCCGCATTGCAAGGTGCAATTCTGAAATTTTTTGCTTTTTCCTGCTCCTCTTAGCATGATAAAGAAGATTCAAAGAGAGTGAGATGCCAGCTCCTTTCATTCAGTCAGTAGCTTCAAACATTTCTGGTATATGAATAACATGATGTTTTTCAATGGCAAAAATCAATGAATATTGTAAATGCACAAACAGTAATTTCTCCGCATTGCAAGGTGCAATTCTGAAATTTTTTGCTTTTTCCTGCTCCTCTTAGCATGATAAAGAAGATTCAAAGAGAGTGAGATGCCAGCTCCTTTCATTCAGTCAGTAGCTTCAATCATTTCTGGACGTTTTTCAATTGCAAAAATCAATGAATATTGTAAATGCACAAACAGTAATTTCTCCGCATTGCAAGGTGCAATTCTGAAATTTTTTGCTTTTTCCTGCTCCTCTTAGCATGATAAAGAAGATTCAAAGAGAGTGAGATGCCAGCTCCTTTCATTCAGTCAGTAGCTTCAATCATTTCTGGTATATGAATAACATGATGTTTTTCAATGGCAAAAATCAATGAATATTGTAAATGCACAAACAGTAATTTCTACGCATTGCAAGGTGCAATTCTGAAATTTTTTGCTTTTTCCTGCTCCTCTTAGCATGATAAAGAAGATTCAAAGAGAGTGAGATGCCAGCTCCTTTCATTCAGTCAGTAGCTTCAATCATTTCTGGTTTATGAATAACATGATGTTTTTCAATGGCAAAAATCAATGAATATTGTAAATGCACAAACAGTAATTTATCCGCATTGCAAGGTGCAATTCTGAAATTTTTTGCTTTTTCCTGCTCCTCTTAGCATGATAAAGAAGATTGAAAGAGAGTGAGATGCCAGCTCCTTTCATTCAGTCAGTAGCTTCAAACATTTCTGGTATATGAATAACATGATGTTTTTCAATGGCAAAAATCAATGAATATTGTAAATGCACAAACAGTAATTTCTCCGCATTGCAAGGTGCAATTCTGAAATTTTTTGCTTTTTCCTGCTCCTCTTAGCATGATAAAGAAGATTCAAAGAGAGTGAGATGCCAGCTCCTTTCATTCAGTCAGTAGCTTCAATCATTTCTGGACGTTTTTCAATGGCAAAAATCAATGAATATTGTAAATGCACAAACAGTAATTTCTCCGCATTGCAAGGTGCAATTCTGAAATTTTTTGCTTTTTCCTGCTCCTCTTAGCATGATAAAGAAGATTCAAAGAGAGTGAGATGCCAGCTCCTTTCATTCAGTCAGTAGCTTCAGTCATTTCTAGTATATGAATAACATGATGTTTTTCAATGGCAAAAATCAATGAATTTTGTAAATGCACAAACAGTAATTTCTCCGCATTGCAAGGTGCAATTCTGAAATTTTTTGCTTTTTCCTGCTCCTCTTAGCATGATAAAGAAGATTCAAAGAGAGTGAGATGCCAGCTCCTTTCATTCAGTCAGTAGCTTCAATCATTTCTGGATGTTTTTCAATGGCAAAAATCAATGAATATTGTAAATGCACAAACAGTAATTTCTCCACATTGCAAGGTGCAATTCTGAAATTTTTTGCTTTTTCCTGCTCCTCTTAGCATTATGAAGAAGATTCAAAGAGAGTGAGATGCCAGCTCCTTTCATTCAGTCAGTAGCTTCAAACATTTCTGGTATATGAATAACATGATGTTTTTCAATGGCAAAAATCAATGAATATTGTAAATGCACAAACAGTAATTTCTCCGCATTGCAAGGTGCAATTCTGAAATTTTTTGCTTTTTCCTGCTCCTCTTAGCATGATAAAGAAGATTCAAAGAGAGTGAGATGCCAGCTCCTTTCGTTCAGTCAGTAGCTTCAATAATTTCTGGACGTTTTTCAATGGCAAAAATCATTGAATATTGTAAATGCACAAACAGTAATTTCTCCGCATTGCAAGGTGCAATTCTGAAATTTTTTGCTTTTTCCTGCTCCTCTTAGCATGATAAAGAAGATTCAAAGAGAGTGAGATGCCAGCTCCTTTCATTCAGTCAGTAGCTTCAATCATTTCTGGTATATGAATAACATGATGTTTTTCAATGGCAAAAATCAATGAATATTGTAAATGCACAAACAGTAATTTCTCCGCATTGCAAGGTGCAATTCTGAAATTTTTTGCTTTTTCCTGCTCCTCTTAGCATGATAAAGAAGATTCAAAGAGAGTGAGATGCCAGCTCCTTTCATTCAGTCAGTAGATTCAATCATTTCTGGTATATGAATAACATGATGTTTTTCAATGGCAAAAATCAATGAATATTGTAAATGCACAAACAGTAATTTATCCGCATTGCAAGGTGCAATTCTGAAATTTTTTGCTTTTTCCTGCTCCTCTTAGCATGATAAAGAAGATTGAAAGAGAGTGAGATGCCAGCTCCTTTCATTCAGTCAGTAGCTTCAAACATTTCTGGTATATGAATAACATGATGTTTTTCAATGGCAAAAATCAATGAATATTGTAAATGCACAAACAGTAATTTCTCCGCATTGCAAGGTGCAATTCTGAAATTTTTTGCTTTTTCCTGCTCCTCTTAGCATGATAAAGAAGAATCAAAGAGAGTGAGATGCCAGCTCCTTTCATTCAGTCTGTAGCTTCAATCATTTCTGGATGTTTTTCAATGGCAAAAATCAATGAATATTGTAAATGCACAAACAGTAATTTCTCCGCATTGCAAGGTGCAATTCTGAAATTTTTTGCTTTTTCCTGCTCCTCTTAGCATTATGAAGAAGATTCAAAGAGAGTGAGATGCCAGCTCCTTTCATTCAGTCAGTAGCTTCAAACATTTCTGGTATATGAATAACATGATGTTTTTCAATGGCAAAAATCAATGAATATTGTAAATGCACAAACAGTAATTTCTCCGCATTGCAAGGTGCAATTCTGAAATTTTTTGCTTTTTCCTGCTCCTCTTAGCATGATAAAGAAGATTCAAAGAGAGTGAGATGCCAGCTCCTTTCATTCAGTCAGTAGCTTCAATCATTTCTGGATGTTTTTCAATGGCAAAAATCAATGAATATTGTAAATGCACAAACAGTAATTTCTCCGCATTGCAAGGTGCAATTCTGAAATTTTTTGCTTTTTCCTGCTCCTCTTAGCATTATGAAGAAGATTCAAAGAGAGTGAGATGCCAGCTCCTTTCATTCAGTCAGTAGCTTCAAACATTTCTGGTATATGAATAACATGATGTTTTTCAATGGCAAAAATCAATGAATATTGTAAATGCACAAACAGTAATTTCTCCGCATTGCAAGGTGCAATTCTGAAATTTTTTGCTTTTTCCTGCTCCTCTTAGCATGATAAAGAAGATTCAAAGAGAGTGAGATGCCAGCTCCTTTCATTCAGTCAGTAGCTTCAATCATTTCTGGACGTTTTTCAATTGCAAAAATCAATGAATATTGTAAATGCACAAACAGTAATTTCTCCGCATTGCAAGGTGCAATTCTGAAATTTTTTGCTTTTTCCTGCTCCTCTTAGCATGATAAAGAAGATTCAAAGAGAGTGAGATGCCAGCTCCTTTCATTCAGTCAGTAGCTTCAATCATTTCTGGTATATGAATAACATGATGTTTTTCAATGGCAAAAATCAATGAATATTGTAAATGCACAAACAGTAATTTCTACGCATTGCAAGGTGCAATTCTGAAATTTTTTGCTTTTTCCTGCTCCTCTTAGCATGATAAAGAAGATTCAAAGAGAGTGAGATGCCAGCTCCTTTCATTCAGTCAGTAGCTTCAATCATTTCTGGTTTATGAATAACATGATGTTTTTCAATGGCAAAAATCAATGAATATTGTAAATGCACAAACAGTAATTTATCCGCATTGCAAGGTGCAATTCTGAAATTTTTTGCTTTTTCCTGCTCCTCTTAGCATGATAAAGAAGATTGAAAGAGAGTGAGATGCCAGCTCCTTTCATTCAGTCAGTAGCTTCAAACATTTCTGGTATATGAATAACATGATGTTTTTCAATGGCAAAAATCAATGAATATTGTAAATGCACAAACAGTAATTTCTCCGCATTGCAAGGTGCAATTCTGAAATTTTTTGCTTTTTCCTGCTCCTCTTAGCATGATAAAGAAGATTCAAAGAGAGTGAGATGCCAGCTCCTTTCATTCAGTCAGTAGCTTCAATCATTTCTGGACGTTTTTCAATGGCAAAAATCAATGAATATTGTAAATGCACAAACAGTAATTTCTCCGCATTGCAAGGTGCAATTCTGAAATTTTTTGCTTTTTCCTGCTCCTCTTAGCATGATAAAGAAGATTCAAAGAGAGTGAGATGCCAGCTCCTTTCATTCAGTCAGTAGCTTCAGTCATTTCTAGTATATGAATAACATGATGTTTTTCAATGGCAAAAATCAATGAATTTTGTAAATGCACAAACAGTAATTTCTCCGCATTGCAAGGTGCAATTCTGAAATTTTTTGCTTTTTCCTGCTCCTCTTAGCATGATAAAGAAGATTCAAAGAGAGTGAGATGCCAGCTCCTTTCATTCAGTCAGTAGCTTCAATCATTTCTGGATGTTTTTCAATGGCAAAAATCAATGAATATTGTAAATGCACAAACAGTAATTTCTCCACATTGCAAGGTGCAATTCTGAAATTTTTTGCTTTTTCCTGCTCCTCTTAGCATTATGAAGAAGATTCAAAGAGAGTGAGATGCCAGCTCCTTTCATTCAGTCAGTAGCTTCAAACATTTCTGGTATATGAATAACATGATGTTTTTCAATGGCAAAAATCAATGAATATTGTAAATGCACAAACAGTAATTTCTCCGCATTGCAAGGTGCAATTCTGAAATTTTTTGCTTTTTCCTGCTCCTCTTAGCATGATAAAGAAGATTCAAAGAGAGTGAGATGCCAGCTCCTTTCGTTCAGTCAGTAGCTTCAATAATTTCTGGACGTTTTTCAATGGCAAAAATCATTGAATATTGTAAATGCACAAACAGTAATTTCTCCGCATTGCAAGGTGCAATTCTGAAATTTTTTGCTTTTTCCTGCTCCTCTTAGCATGATAAAGAAGATTCAAAGAGAGTGAGATGCCAGCTCCTTTCATTCAGTCAGTAGCTTCAATCATTTCTGGTATATGAATAACATGATGTTTTTCAATGGCAAAAATCAATGAATATTGTAAATGCACAAACAGTAATTTCTCCGCATTGCAAGGTGCAATTCTGAAATTTTTTGCTTTTTCCTGCTCCTCTTAGCATGATAAAGAAGATTCAAAGAGAGTGAGATGCCAGCTCCTTTCATTCAGTCAGTAGATTCAATCATTTCTGGTATATGAATAACATGATGTTTTTCAATGGCAAAAATCAATGAATATTGTAAATGCACAAACAGTAATTTATCCGCATTGCAAGGTGCAATTCTGAAATTTTTTGCTTTTTCCTGCTCCTCTTAGCATGATAAAGAAGATTGAAAGAGAGTGAGATGCCAGCTCCTTTCATTCAGTCAGTAGCTTCAAACATTTCTGGTATATGAATAACATGATGTTTTTCAATGGCAAAAATCAATGAATATTGTAAATGCACAAACAGTAATTTCTCCGCATTGCAAGGTGCAATTCTGAAATTTTTTGCTTTTTCCTGCTCCTCTTAGCATGATAAAGAAGAATCAAAGAGAGTGAGATGCCAGCTCCTTTCATTCAGTCTGTAGCTTCAATCATTTCTGGATGTTTTTCAATGGCAAAAATCAATGAATATTGTAAATGCACAAACAGTAATTTCTCCGCATTGCAAGGTGCAATTCTGAAATTTTTTGCTTTTTCCTGCTCCTCTTAGCATTATGAAGAAGATTCAAAGAGAGTGAGATGCCAGCTCCTTTCATTCAGTCAGTAGCTTCAAACATTTCTGGTATATGAATAACATGATGTTTTTCAATGGCAAAAATCAATGAATATTGTAAATGCACAAACAGTAATTTCTCCGCATTGCAAGGTGCAATTCTGAAATTTTTTGCTTTTTCCTGCTCCTCTTAGCATGATAAAGAAGATTCAAAGAGAGTGAGATGCCAGCTCCTTTCATTCAGTCAGTAGCTTCAATCATTTCTGGATGTTTTTCAATGGCAAAAATCAATGAATATTGTAAATGCACAAACAGTAATTTCTCCGCATTGCAAGGTGCAATTCTGAAATTTTTTGCTTTTTCCTGCTCCTCTTAGCATTATGAAGAAGATTCAAAGAGAGTGAGATGCCAGCTCCTTTCATTCAGTCAGTAGCTTCAAACATTTCTGGTATATGAATAACATGATGTTTTTCAATGGCAAAAATCAATGAATATTGTAAATGCACAAACAGTAATTTCTCCGCATTGCAAGGTGCAATTCTGAAATTTTTTGCTTTTTCCTGCTCCTCTTAGCATGATAAAGAAGATTCAAAGAGAGTGAGATGCCAGCTCCTTTCGTTCAGTCAGTAGCTTCAATAATTTCTGGACGTTTTTCAATGGCAAAAATCATTGAATATTGTAAATGCACAAACAGTAATTTCTCCGCATTGCAAGGTGCAATTCTGAAATTTTTTGCTTTTTCCTGCTCCTCTTAGCATGATAAAGAAGATTCAAAGAGAGTGAGATGCCAGCTCCTTTCATTCAGTCAGTAGCTTCAATCATTTCTGGTATATGAATAACATGATGTTTTTCAATGGCAAAAATCAATGAATATTGTAAATGCACAAACAGTAATTTCTCCGCATTGCAAGGTGCAATTCTGAAATTTTTTGCTTTTTCCTGCTCCTCTTAGCATGATAAAGAAGATTCAAAGAGTGAGATGCCAGCTCCTTTCATTCAGTCAGTAGCTTCAATCATTTCTGGTATATGAATAACATGATGTTTTTCAATGGCAAAAATCAATGAATATTGTAAATGCACAAACAGTAATTTATCCGCATTGCAAGGTGCAATTCTGAAATTTTTTGCTTTTTCCTGCTCCTCTTAGCATGATAAAGAAGATTGAAAGAGAGTGAGATGCCAGCTCCTTTCATTCAGTCAGTAGCTTCAAACATTTCTGGTATATGAATAACATGATGTTTTTCAATGGCAAAAATCAATGAATATTGTAAATGCACAAACAGTAATTTCTCCGCATTGCAAGGTGCAATTCTGAAATTTTTTGCTTTTTCCTGCTCCTCTTAGCATGATAAAGAAGAATCAAAGAGAGTGAGATGCCAGCTCCTTTCATTCAGTCTGTAGCTTCAATCATTTCTGGATGTTTTTCAATGGCAAAAATCAATGAATATTGTAAATGCACAAACAGTAATTTCTCCGCATTGCAAGGTGCAATTCTGAAATTTTTTGCTTTTTCCTGCTCCTCTTAGCATTATGAAGAAGATTCAAAGAGAGTGAGATGCCAGCTCCTTTCATTCAGTCAGTAGCTTCAAACATTTCTGGTATATGAATAACATGATGTTTTTCAATGGCAAAAATCAATGAATATTGTAAATGCACAAACAGTAATTTCTCCGCATTGCAAGGTGCAATTCTGAAATTTTTTGCTTTTTCCTGCTCCTCTTAGCATGATAAAGAAGATTCAAAGAGAGTGAGATGCCAGCTCCTTTCGTTCAGTCAGTAGCTTCAATAATTTCTGGACGTTTTTCAATGGCAAAAATCATTGAATATTGTAAATGCACAAACAGTAATTTCTCCGCATTGCAAGGTGCAATTCTGAAATTTTTTACTTTTTCCTGCTCCTCTTAGCATGATAAAGAAGATTCAAAGAGAGTGAGATGCCAGCTCCTTTCATTCAGTCAGTAGCTTCAATCATTTCTGGACGTTTTTCAATGGCAAAAATCAATGAATATTGTAAATGCACAAACAGTAATTTCTCCGCATTGCAAGGTGCAATTCTGAAATTTTTTGCTTTTTCCTGCTCCTCTTAGCATGATAAAGAAGTTTCAAAGAGAGTGAGATGCCAGCTCCTTTCATTCAGTCAGTAGCTTCAATCATTTCTGGACATTTTTCAATGGCAAAAATCAATGAATATTGTAAATGCACAAACAGTAATTTCTCCGCATTGCAAGGTGCAATTCTGAAATTTTTTGCTTTTTCCTGCTCCTCTTAGCATGATAAACAAGATTCAAAGAGAGTGAGATGTCAGCTCCTTTCATTCAGTCAGTAGCTTCAATCATTTCTGGACGTTTTTCAATGGCAAAAATCAATGAATATTGTAAATGCACAAACAGTAATTTCTCCGCATTGCAAGGTGCAATTCTGAAATTTTTTGCTTTTTCCTGCTCCTCTTAGCATGATAAAGAAGATTCAAAGAGAGTGAGATGCCAGCTCCTTTCATTCAGTCAGTAGCTTCAAACATTTCTGGTATATGAATAACATGATGTTTTTCAATGGCAAAAATCAATGAATATTGTAAATGCACAAACAGTAATTTCTCCGCATTGCAAGGTGCAATTCTGAAATTTTTTGCTTTTTCCTGCTCCTCTTAGCATGATAAAGAAGATTCAAAGAGAGTGAGATGCCAGCTCCTTTCATTCAGTCAGTAGCTTCAATCATTTCTGGACGTTTTTCAATTGCAAAAATCAATGAATATTGTAAATGCACAAACAGTAATTTCTCCGCATTGCAAGGTGCAATTCTGAAATTTTTTGCTTTTTCCTGCTCCTCTTAGCATGATAAAGAAGATTCAAAGAGAGTGAGATGCCAGCTCCTTTCATTCAGTCAGTAGCTTCAATCATTTCTGGTATATGAATAACATGATGTTTTTCAATGGCAAAAATCAATGAATATTGTAAATGCACAAACAGTAATTTCTCCGCATTGCAAGGTGCAATTCTGAAATTTTTTGCTTTTTCCTGCTCCTCTTAGCATGATAAAGAAGATTCAAAGAGAGTGAGATGCCAGCTCCTTTCATTCAGTCAGTAGCTTCAATCATTTCTGGTTTATGAATAACATGATGTTTTTCAATGGCAAAAATCAATGAATATTGTAAATGCACAAACAGTAATTTATCCGCATTGCAAGGTGCAATTCTGAAATTTTTTGCTTTTTCCTGCTCCTCTTAGCATGATAAAGAAGATTGAAAGAGAGTGAGATGCCAGCTCCTTTCATTCAGTCAGTAGCTTCAAACATTTCTGGTATATGAATAACATGATGTTTTTCAATGGCAAAAATCAATGAATATTGTAAATGCACAAACAGTAATTTCTCCGCATTGCAAGGTGCAATTCTGAAATTTTTTGCTTTTTCCTGCTCCTCTTAGCATGATAAAGAAGATTCAAAGAGAGTGAGATGCCAGCTCCTTTCATTCAGTCAGTAGCTTCAATCATTTCTGGACGTTTTTCAATGGCAAAAATCAATGAATATTGTAAATGCACAAACAGTAATTTCTCCGCATTGCAAGGTGCAATTCTGAAATTTTTTGCTTTTTCCTGCTCCTCTTAGCATGATAAAGAAGATTCAAAGAGAGTGAGATGCCAGCTCCTTTCATTCAGTCAGTAGCTTCAGTCATTTCTAGTATATGAATAACATGATGTTTTTCAATGGCAAAAATCAATGAATTTTGTAAATGCACAAACAGTAATTTCTCCGCATTGCAAGGTGCAATTCTGAAATTTTTTGCTTTTTCCTGCTCCTCTTAGCATGATAAAGAAGATTCAAAGAGAGTGAGATGCCAGCTCCTTTCATTCAGTCAGTAGCTTCAATCATTTCTGGATGTTTTTCAATGGCAAAAATCAATGAATATTGTAAATGCACAAACAGTAATTTCTCCACATTGCAAGGTGCAATTCTGAAATTTTTTGCTTTTTCCTGCTCCTCTTAGCATTATGAAGAAGATTCAAAGAGAGTGAGATGCCAGCTCCTTTCATTCAGTCAGTAGCTTCAAACATTTCTGGTATATGAATAACATGATGTTTTTCAATGGCAAAAATCAATGAATATTGTAAATGCACAAACAGTAATTTCTCCGCATTGCAAGGTGCAATTCTGAAATTTTTTGCTTTTTCCTGCTCCTCTTAGCATGATAAAGAAGATTCAAAGAGAGTGAGATGCCAGCTCCTTTCGTTCAGTCAGTAGCTTCAATAATTTCTGGACGTTTTTCAATGGCAAAAATCATTGAATATTGTAAATGCACAAACAGTAATTTCTCCGCATTGCAAGGTGCAATTCTGAAATTTTTTGCTTTTTCCTGCTCCTCTTAGCATGATAAAGAAGATTCAAAGAGAGTGAGATGCCAGCTCCTTTCATTCAGTCAGTAGCTTCAATCATTTCTGGTATATGAATAACATGATGTTTTTCAATGGCAAAAATCAATGAATATTGTAAATGCACAAACAGTAATTTCTCCGCATTGCAAGGTGCAATTCTGAAATTTTTTGCTTTTTCCTGCTCCTCTTAGCATGATAAAGAAGATTCAAAGAGAGTGAGATGCCAGCTCCTTTCATTCAGTCAGTAGATTCAATCATTTCTGGTATATGAATAACATGATGTTTTTCAATGGCAAAAATCAATGAATATTGTAAATGCACAAACAGTAATTTATCCGCATTGCAAGGTGCAATTCTGAAATTTTTTGCTTTTTCCTGCTCCTCTTAGCATGATAAAGAAGATTGAAAGAGAGTGAGATGCCAGCTCCTTTCATTCAGTCAGTAGCTTCAAACATTTCTGGTATATGAATAACATGATGTTTTTCAATGGCAAAAATCAATGAATATTGTAAATGCACAAACAGTAATTTCTCCGCATTGCAAGGTGCAATTCTGAAATTTTTTGCTTTTTCCTGCTCCTCTTAGCATGATAAAGAAGAATCAAAGAGAGTGAGATGCCAGCTCCTTTCATTCAGTCTGTAGCTTCAATCATTTCTGGATGTTTTTCAATGGCAAAAATCAATGAATATTGTAAATGCACAAACAGTAATTTCTCCGCATTGCAAGGTGCAATTCTGAAATTTTTTGCTTTTTCCTGCTCCTCTTAGCATTATGAAGAAGATTCAAAGAGAGTGAGATGCCAGCTCCTTTCATTCAGTCAGTAGCTTCAAACATTTCTGGTATATGAATAACATGATGTTTTTCAATGGCAAAAATCAATGAATATTGTAAATGCACAAACAGTAATTTCTCCGCATTGCAAGGTGCAATTCTGAAATTTTTTGCTTTTTCCTGCTCCTCTTAGCATGATAAAGAAGATTCAAAGAGAGTGAGATGCCAGCTCCTTTCATTCAGTCAGTAGCTTCAATCATTTCTGGATGTTTTTCAATGGCAAAAATCAATGAATATTGTAAATGCACAAACAGTAATTTCTCCGCATTGCAAGGTGCAATTCTGAAATTTTTTGCTTTTTCCTGCTCCTCTTAGCATTATGAAGAAGATTCAAAGAGAGTGAGATGCCAGCTCCTTTCATTCAGTCAGTAGCTTCAAACATTTCTGGTATATGAATAACATGATGTTTTTCAATGGCAAAAATCAATGAATATTGTAAATGCACAAACAGTAATTTCTCCGCATTGCAAGGTGCAATTCTGAAATTTTTTGCTTTTTCCTGCTCCTCTTAGCATGATAAAGAAGATTCAAAGAGAGTGAGATGCCAGCTCCTTTCGTTCAGTCAGTAGCTTCAATAATTTCTGGACGTTTTTCAATGGCAAAAATCATTGAATATTGTAAATGCACAAACAGTAATTTCTCCGCATTGCAAGGTGCAATTCTGAAATTTTTTGCTTTTTCCTGCTCCTCTTAGCATGATAAAGAAGATTCAAAGAGAGTGAGATGCCAGCTCCTTTCATTCAGTCAGTAGCTTCAATCATTTCTGGTATATGAATAACATGATGTTTTTCAATGGCAAAAATCAATGAATATTGTAAATGCACAAACAGTAATTTCTCCGCATTGCAAGGTGCAATTCTGAAATTTTTTGCTTTTTCCTGCTCCTCTTAGCATGATAAAGAAGATTCAAAGAGTGAGATGCCAGCTCCTTTCATTCAGTCAGTAGCTTCAATCATTTCTGGTATATGAATAACATGATGTTTTTCAATGGCAAAAATCAATGAATATTGTAAATGCACAAACAGTAATTTATCCGCATTGCAAGGTGCAATTCTGAAATTTTTTGCTTTTTCCTGCTCCTCTTAGCATGATAAAGAAGATTGAAAGAGAGTGAGATGCCAGCTCCTTTCATTCAGTCAGTAGCTTCAAACATTTCTGGTATATGAATAACATGATGTTTTTCAATGGCAAAAATCAATGAATATTGTAAATGCACAAACAGTAATTTCTCCGCATTGCAAGGTGCAATTCTGAAATTTTTTGCTTTTTCCTGCTCCTCTTAGCATGATAAAGAAGAATCAAAGAGAGTGAGATGCCAGCTCCTTTCATTCAGTCTGTAGCTTCAATCATTTCTGGATGTTTTTCAATGGCAAAAATCAATGAATATTGTAAATGCACAAACAGTAATTTCTCCGCATTGCAAGGTGCAATTCTGAAATTTTTTGCTTTTTCCTGCTCCTCTTAGCATTATGAAGAAGATTCAAAGAGAGTGAGATGCCAGCTCCTTTCATTCAGTCAGTAGCTTCAAACATTTCTGGTATATGAATAACATGATGTTTTTCAATGGCAAAAATCAATGAATATTGTAAATGCACAAACAGTAATTTCTCCGCATTGCAAGGTGCAATTCTGAAATTTTTTGCTTTTTCCTGCTCCTCTTAGCATGATAAAGAAGATTCAAAGAGAGTGAGATGCCAGCTCCTTTCGTTCAGTCAGTAGCTTCAATAATTTCTGGACGTTTTTCAATGGCAAAAATCATTGAATATTGTAAATGCACAAACAGTAATTTCTCCGCATTGCAAGGTGCAATTCTGAAATTTTTTACTTTTTCCTGCTCCTCTTAGCATGATAAAGAAGATTCAAAGAGAGTGAGATGCCAGCTCCTTTCATTCAGTCAGTAGCTTCAATCATTTCTGGACGTTTTTCAATGGCAAAAATCAATGAATATTGTAAATGCACAAACAGTAATTTCTCCGCATTGCAAGGTGCAATTCTGAAATTTTTTGCTTTTTCCTGCTCCTCTTAGCATGATAAAGAAGTTTCAAAGAGAGTGAGATGCCAGCTCCTTTCATTCAGTCAGTAGCTTCAATCATTTCTGGACATTTTTCAATGGCAAAAATCAATGAATATTGTAAATGCACAAACAGTAATTTCTCCGCATTGCAAGGTGCAATTCTGAAATTTTTTGCTTTTTCCTGCTCCTCTTAGCATGATAAACAAGATTCAAAGAGAGTGAGATGTCAGCTCCTTTCATTCAGTCAGTAGCTTCAATCATTTCTGGACGTTTTTCAATGGCAAAAATCAATGAATATTGTAAATGCACAAACAGTAATTTCTCCGCATTGCAAGGTGCAATTCTGAAATTTTTTGCTTTTTCCTGCTCCTCTTAGCATGATAAAGAAGATTCAAAGAGAGTGAGATGCCAGCTCCTTTCATTCAGTCAGTAGCTTCAAACATTTCTGGTATATGAATAACATGATGTTTTTCAATGGCAAAAATCAATGAATATTGTAAATGCACAAACAGTAATTTCTCCGCATTGCAAGGTGCAATTCTGAAATTTTTTGCTTTTTCCTGCTCCTCTTAGCATGATAAAGAAGATTCAAAGAGAGTGAGATGCCAGCTCCTTTCATTCAGTCAGTAGCTTCAATCATTTCTGGACGTTTTTCAATTGCAAAAATCAATGAATATTGTAAATGCACAAACAGTAATTTCTCCGCATTGCAAGGTGCAATTCTGAAATTTTTTGCTTTTTCCTGCTCCTCTTAGCATGATAAAGAAGATTCAAAGAAAGTGAGATGCCAGCTCCTTTCATTCAGTCAGTAGCTTCAATCATTTCTGGTATATGAATAACATGATGTTTTTCAATGGCAAAAATCAATGAATATTGTAAATGCACAAACTGTAATTTCTCCGCATTGCAAGGTGCAATTCTGAAATTTTTTGCTTTTTCCTGCTCCTCTTAGCATGATAAAGAAGATTCAAAGAGAGTGAGATGCCAGCTCCTTTCATTCAGTCAGTAGCTTCAATCATTTCTGGTTTATGAATAACATGATGTTTTTCAATGGCAAAAATCAATGAATATTATAAATGCACAAACAGTAATTTATCCGCATTGCAAGGTGCAATTCTGAAATTTTTTGCTTTTTCCTGCTCCTCTTAGCATGATAAAGAAGATTGAAAGAGAGTGAGATGCCAGCTCCTTTCATTCAGTCAGTAGCTTCAAACATTTCTGGTATATGAATAACATGATGTTTTTCAATGGCAAAAATCAATGAATATTGTAAATGCACAAACAGTAATTTCTCCGCATTGCAAGGTGCAATTCTGAAATTTTTTGCTTTTTCCTGCTCCTCTTAGCATGATAAAGAAGATTCAAAGAGAGTGAGATGCCAGCTCCTTTCATTCAGTCAGTAGCTTCAAACATTTCTGGTATATGAATAACATGATGTTTTTCAATGGCAAAAATCAATGAATATTGTAAATGCACAAACAGTAATTTCTCCGCATTGCAAGGTGCAATTCTGAAATTTTTTGCTTTTTCCTGCTCCTCTTAGCATGATAAAGAAGATTCAAAGAGAGTGAGATGCCAGCTCCTTTCATTCAGTCAGTAGCTTCAATCATTTCTGGACGTTTTTCAATTGCAAAAATCAATGAATATTGTAAATGCACAAACAGTAATTTCTCCGCATTGCAAGGTGCAATTCTGAAATTTTTTGCTTTTTCCTGCTCCTCTTAGCATGATAAAGAAGATTCAAAGAGAGTGAGATGCCAGCTCCTTTCATTCAGTCAGTAGCTTCAATCATTTCTGGTATATGAATAACATGATGTTTTTCAATGGCAAAAATCAATGAATATTGTAAATGCACAAACAGTAATTTCTCCGCATTGCAAGGTGCAATTCTGAAATTTTTTGCTTTTTCCTGCTCCTCTTAGCATGATAAAGAAGATTCAAAGAGAGTGAGATGCCAGCTCCTTTCATTCAGTCAGTAGCTTCAATCATTTCTGGTTTATGAATAACATGATGTTTTTCAATGGCAAAAATCAATGAATATTGTAAATGCACAAACAGTAATTTATCCGCATTGCAAGGTGCAATTCTGAAATTTTTTGCTTTTTCCTGCTCCTCTTAGCATGATAAAGAAGATTGAAAGAGAGTGAGATGCCAGCTCCTTTCATTCAGTCAGTAGCTTCAAACATTTCTGGTATATGAATAACATGATGTTTTTCAATGGCAAAAATCAATGAATATTGTAAATGCACAAACAGTAATTTCTCCGCATTGCAAGGTGCAATTCTGAAATTTTTTGCTTTTTCCTGCTCCTCTTAGCATGATAAAGAAGATTCAAAGAGAGTGAGATGCCAGCTCCTTTCATTCAGTCAGTAGCTTCAATCATTTCTGGTATATGAATAACATGATGTTTTTCAATGGCAAAAATCAATGAATATTGTAAATGCACAAACAGTAATTTATCCGCATTGCAAGGTGCAATTCTGAAATTTTTTGCTTTTTCCTGCTCCTCTTAGCATGATAAAGAAGATTGAGAGTGAGATGCCAGCTCCTTTCATTCAGTCAGTAGCTTCAAACATTTCTGGTATATGAATAACATGATGTTTTTCAATGGCAAAAATCAATGAATATTGTAAATGCACAAACAGTAATTTCTCCGCATTGCAAGGTGCAATTCTGAAATTTTTTGCTTTTTCCTGCTCCTCTTAGCATGATAAAGAAGATTCAAAGAGAGTGAGATGCCAGCTCCTTTCATTCAGTCAGTAGCTTCAATCATTTCTGGACGTTTTTCAATGGCAAAAATCAATGAATATTGTAAATGCACAAACAGTAATTTCTCCGCATTGCAAGGTGCAATTCTGAAATTTTTTGCTTTTTCCTGCTCCTCTTAGCATGATAAAGAAGATTCAAAGAGAGTGAGATGCCAGCTCCTTTCATTCAGTCAGTAGCTTCAGTCATTTCTAGTATATGAATAACATGATGTTTTTCAATGGCAAAAATCAATGAATTTTGTAAATGCACAAACAGTAATTTCTCCGCATTGCAAGGTGCAATTCTGAAATTTTTTGCTTTTTCCTGCTCCTCTTAGCATGATAAAGAAGATTCAAAGAGAGTGAGATGCCAGCTCCTTTCATTCAGTCAGTAGCTTCAATCATTTCTGGATGTTTTTCAATGGCAAAAATCAATGAATATTGTAAATGCACAAACAGTAATTTCTCCACATTGCAAGGTGCAATTCTGAAATTTTTTGCTTTTTCCTGCTCCTCTTAGCATTATGAAGAAGATTCAAAGAGAGTGAGATGCCAGCTCCTTTCATTCAGTCAGTAGCTTCAAACATTTCTGGTATATGAATAACATGATGTTTTTCAATGGCAAAAATCAATGAATATTGTAAATGCACAAACAGTAATTTCTCCGCATTGCAAGGTGCAATTCTGAAATTTTTTGCTTTTTCCTGCTCCTCTTAGCATGATAAAGAAGATTCAAAGAGAGTGAGATGCCAGCTCCTTTCGTTCAGTCAGTAGCTTCAATAATTTCTGGACGTTTTTCAATGGCAAAAATCATTGAATATTGTAAATGCACAAACAGTAATTTCTCCGCATTGCAAGGTGCAATTCTGAAATTTTTTGCTTTTTCCTGCTCCTCTTAGCATGATAAAGAAGATTCAAAGAGAGTGAGATGACAGCTCCTTTCATTCAGTCAGTAGCTTCAATCATTTCTGGTATATGAATAACATGATGTTTTTCAATGGCAAAAATCAATGAATATTGTAAATGCACAAACAGTAATTTCTCCGCATTGCAAGGTGCAATTCTGAAATTTTTTGCTTTTTCCTGCTCCTCTTAGCATGATAAAGAAGATTCAAAGAGAGTGAGATGCCAGCTCCTTTCATTCAGTCAGTAGCTTCAATCATTTCTGGTATATGAATAACATGATGTTTTTCAATGGCAAAAATCAATGAATATTGTAAATGCACAAACAGTAATTTATCCGCATTGCAAGGTGCAATTCTGAAATTTTTTGCTTTTTCCTGCTCCTCTTAGCATGATAAAGAAGATTGAAAGAGAGTGAGATGCCAGCTCCTTTCATTCAGTCAGTAGCTTCAAACATTTCTGGTATATGAATAACATGATGTTTTTCAATGGCAAAAATCAATGAATATTGTAAATGCACAAACAGTAATTTCTCCGCATTGCAAGGTGCAATTCTGAAATTTTTTGCTTTTTCCTGCTCCTCTTAGCATGATAAAGAAGAATCAAAGAGAGTGAGATGCCAGCTCCTTTCATTCAGTCTGTAGCTTCAATCATTTCTGGATGTTTTTCAATGGCAAAAATCAATGAATATTGTAAATGCACAAACAGTAATTTCTCCGCATTGCAAGGTGCAATTCTGAAATTTTTTGCTTTTTCCTGCTCCTCTTAGCATTATGAAGAAGATTCAAAGAGAGTGAGATGCCAGCTCCTTTCATTCAGTCAGTAGCTTCAAACATTTCTGGTATATGAATAACATGATGTTTTTCAATGGCAAAAATCAATGAATATTGTAAATGCACAAACAGTAATTTCTCCGCATTGCAAGGTGCAATTCTGAAATTTTTTGCTTTTTCCTGCTCCTCTTAGCATGATAAAGAAGATTCAAAGAGAGTGAGATGCCAGCTCCTTTCATTCAGTCAGTAGCTTCAATCATTTCTGGATGTTTTTCAATGGCAAAAATCAATGAATATTGTAAATGCACAAACAGTAATTTCTCCGCATTGCAAGGTGCAATTCTGAAATTTTTTGCTTTTTCCTGCTCCTCAGCATTATGAAGAAGATTCAAAGAGAGTGAGATGCCAGCTCCTTTCATTCAGTCAGTAGCTTCAAACATTTCTGGTATATGAATAACATGATGTTTTTCAATGGCAAAAATCAATGAATATTGTAAATGCACAAACAGTAATTTCTCCGCATTGCAAGGTGCAATTCTGAAATTTTTTGCTTTTTCCTGCTCCTCTTAGCATGATAAAGAAGATTCAAAGAGAGTGAGATGCCAGCTCCTTTCGTTCAGTCAGTAGCTTCAATAATTTCTGGACGTTTTTCAATGGCAAAAATCATTGAATATTGTAAATGCACAAACAGTAATTTCTCCGCATTGCAAGGTGCAATTCTGAAATTTTTTGCTTTTTAATGCTCCTCTTAGCATGATAAAGAAGATTCAAAGAGAGTGAGATGCCAGCTCCTTTCATTCAGTCAGTAGCTTCAATCATTTCTGGTATATGAATAACATGATGTTTTTCAATGGCAAAAATCAATGAATATTGTAAATGCACAAACAGTAATTTCTCCGCATTGCAAGGTGCAATTCTGAAATTTTTTGCTTTTTCCTGCTCCTCTTAGCATGATAAAGAAGATTCAAAGAGTGAGATGCCAGCTCCTTTCATTCAGTCA
Source organism: Phyllobates terribilis (assembly GCF_046119375.1). Lineage (NCBI taxonomy): Eukaryota > Metazoa > Chordata > Amphibia > Anura > Dendrobatidae > Phyllobates > Phyllobates terribilis. The sequence goes on from NW_027365197.1 coordinate 46,246, forward strand.
GTAGCTTCAATCATTTCTGGTATATGAATAACATGATGTTTTTCAATGGCAAAAATCAATGAATATTGTAAATGCACAAACAGTAATTTATCCGCATTGCAAGGTGCAATTCTGAAATTTTTTGCTTTTTCCTGCTCCTCTTAGCATGATAAAGAAGATTGAAAGAGAGTGAGATGCCAGCTCCTTTCATTCAGTCAGTAGCTTCAAACATTTCTGGTATATGAATAACATGATGTTTTTCAATGGCAAAAATCAATGAATATTGTAAATGCACAAACAGTAATTTCTCCGCATTGCAAGGTGCAATTCTGAAATTTTTTGCTTTTTCCTGCTCCTCTTAGCATGATAAAGAAGAATCAAAGAGAGTGAGATGCCAGCTCCTTTCATTCAGTCTGTAGCTTCAATCATTTCTGGATGTTTTTCAATGGCAAAAATCAATGAATATTGTAAATGCACAAACAGTAATTTCTCCGCATTGCAAGGTGCAATTCTGAAATTTTTTGCTTTTTCCTGCTCCTCTTAGCATTATGAAGAAGATTCAAAGAGAGTGAGATGCCAGCTCCTTTCATTCAGTCAGTAGCTTCAAACATTTCTGGTATATGAATAACATGATGTTTTTCAATGGCAAAAATCAATGAATATTGTAAATGCACAAACAGTAATTTCTCCGCATTGCAAGGTGCAATTCTGAAATTTTTTGCTTTTCCTGCTCCTCTTAGCATGATAAAGAAGATTCAAAGAGAGTGAGATGCCAGCTCCTTTCGTTCAGTCAGTAGCTTCAATAATTTCTGGACGTTTTTCAATGGCAAAAATCATTGAATATTGTAAATGCACAAACAGTAATTTCTCCGCATTGCAAGGTGCAATTCTGAAATTTTTTACTTTTTCCTGCTCCTCTTAGCATGATAAAGAAGATTCAAAGAGAGTGAGATGCCAGCTCCTTTCATTCAGTCAGTAGCTTCAATCATTTCTGGACGTTTTTCAATGGCAAAAATCAATGAATATTGTAAATGCACAAACAGTAATTTCTCCGCATTGCAAGGTGCAATTCTGAAATTTTTTGCTTTTTCCTGCTCCTCTTAGCATGATAAAGAAGTTTCAAAGAGAGTGAGATGCCAGCTCCTTTCATTCAGTCAGTAGCTTCAATCATTTCTGGACATTTTTCAATGGCAAAAATCAATGAATATTGTAAATGCACAAACAGTAATTTCTCCGCATTGCAAGGTGCAATTCTGAAATTTTTTGCTTTTTCCTGCTCCTCTTAGCATGATAAACAAGATTCAAAGAGAGTGAGATGTCAGCTCCTTTCATTCAGTCAGTAGCTTCAATCATTTCTGGACGTTTTTCAATGGCAAAAATCAATGAATATTGTAAATGCACAAACAGTAATTTCTCCGCATTGCAAGGTGCAATTCTGAAATTTTTTGCTTTTTCCTGCTCCTCTTAGCATGATAAAGAAGATTCAAAGAGAGTGAGATGCCAGCTCCTTTCATTCAGTCAGTAGCTTCAAACATTTCTGGTATATGAATAACATGATGTTTTTCAATGGCAAAAATCAATGAATATTGTAAATGCACAAACAGTAATTTCTCCGCATTGCAAGGTGCAATTCTGAAATTTTTTGCTTTTTCCTGCTCCTCTTAGCATGATAAAGAAGATTCAAAGAGAGTGAGATGCCAGCTCCTTTCATTCAGTCAGTAGCTTCAATCATTTCTGGACGTTTTTCAATTGCAAAAATCAATGAATATTGTAAATGCACAAACAGTAATTTCTCCGCATTGCAAGGTGCAATTCTGAAATTTTTTGCTTTTTCCTGCTCCTCTTAGCATGATAAAGAAGATTCAAAGAAAGTGAGATGCCAGCTCCTTTCATTCAGTCAGTAGCTTCAATCATTTCTGGTATATGAATAACATGATGTTTTTCAATGGCAAAAATCAATGAATATTGTAAATGCACAAACTGTAATTTCTCCGCATTGCAAGGTGCAATTCTGAAATTTTTTGCTTTTTCCTGCTCCTCTTAGCATGATAAAGAAGATTCAAAGAGAGTGAGATGCCAGCTCCTTTCATTCAGTCAGTAGCTTCAATCATTTCTGGTTTATGAATAACATGATGTTTTTCAATGGCAAAAATCAATGAATATTGTAAATGCACAAACAGTAATTTATCCGCATTGCAAGGTGCAATTCTGAAATTTTTTGCTTTTTCCTGCTCCTCTTAGCATGATAAAGAAGATTGAAAGAGAGTGAGATGCCAGCTCCTTTCATTCAGTCAGTAGCTTCAAACATTTCTGGTATATGAATAACATGATGTTTTTCAATGGCAAAAATCAATGAATATTGTAAATGCACAAACAGTAATTTCTCCGCATTGCAAGGTGCAATTCTGAAATTTTTTGCTTTTTCCTGCTCCTCTTAGCATGATAAAGAAGATTCAAAGAGAGTGAGATGCCAGCTCCTTTCATTCAGTCAGTAGCTTCAAACATTTCTGGTATATGAATAACATGATGTTTTTCAATGGCAAAAATCAATGAATATTGTAAATGCACAAACAGTAATTTCTCCGCATTGCAAGGTGCAATTCTGAAATTTTTTGCTTTTTCCTGCTCCTCTTAGCATGATAAAGAAGATTCAAAGAGAGTGAGATGCCAGCTCCTTTCATTCAGTCAGTAGCTTCAATCATTTCTGGACGTTTTTCAATTGCAAAAATCAATGAATATTGTAAATGCACAAACAGTAATTTCTCCGCATTGCAAGGTGCAATTCTGAAATTTTTTGCTTTTTCCTGCTCCTCTTAGCATGATAAAGAAGATTCAAAGAGAGTGAGATGCCAGCTCCTTTCATTCAGTCAGTAGCTTCAATCATTTCTGGTATATGAATAACATGATGTTTTTCAATGGCAAAAATCAATGAATATTGTAAATGCACAAACAGTAATTTCTCCGCATTGCAAGGTGCAATTCTGAAATTTTTTGCTTTTTCCTGCTCCTCTTAGCATGATAAAGAAGATTCAAAGAGAGTGAGATGCCAGCTCCTTTCATTCAGTCAGTAGCTTCAATCATTTCTGGTTTATGAATAACATGATGTTTTTCAATGGCAAAAATCAATGAATATTGTAAATGCACAAACAGTAATTTATCCGCATTGCAAGGTGCAATTCTGAAATTTTTTGCTTTTTCCTGCTCCTCTTAGCATGATAAAGAAGATTGAAAGAGAGTGAGATGCCAGCTCCTTTCATTCAGTCAGTAGCTTCAAACATTTCTGGTATATGAATAACATGATGTTTTTCAATGGCAAAAATCAATGAATATTGTAAATGCACAAACAGTAATTTCTCCGCATTGCAAGGTGCAATTCTGAAATTTTTTGCTTTTTCCTGCTCCTCTTAGCATGATAAAGAAGATTCAAAGAGAGTGAGATGCCAGCTCCTTTCATTCAGTCAGTAGCTTCAATCATTTCTGGTATATGAATAACATGATGTTTTTCAATGGCAAAAATCAATGAATATTGTAAATGCACAAACAGTAATTTATCCGCATTGCAAGGTGCAATTCTGAAATTTTTTGCTTTTTCCTGCTCCTCTTAGCATGATAAAGAAGATTGAAAGAGAGTGAGATGCCAGCTCCTTTCATTCAGTCTGTAGCTTCAATCATTTCTGGATGTTTTTCAATGGCAAAAATCAATGAATATTGTAAATGCACAAACAGTAATTTCTCCGCATTGCAAGGTGCAATTCTGAAATTTTTTGCTTTTTCCTGCTCCTCTTAGCATTATGAAGAAGATTCAAAGAGAGTGAGATGCCAGCTCCTTTCATTCAGTCAGTAGCTTCAAACATTTCTGGTATATGAATAACATGATGTTTTTCAATGGCAAAAATCAATGAATATTGTAAATGCACAAACAGTAATTTCTCCGCATTGCAAGGTGCAATTCTGAAATTTTTTGCTTTTTCCTGCTCCTCTTAGCATGATAAAGAAGATTCAAAGAGAGTGAGATGCCAGCTCCTTTCGTTCAGTCAGTAGCTTCAATAATTTCTGGACGTTTTTCAATGGCAAAAATCATTGAATATTGTAAATGCACAAACAGTAATTTCTCCGCATTGCAAGGTGCAATTCTGAAATTTTTTACTTTTTCCTGCTCCTCTTAGCATGATAAAGAAGATTCAAAGAGAGTGAGATGCCAGCTCCTTTCATTCAGTCAGTAGCTTCAATCATTTCTGGACGTTTTTCAATGGCAAAAATCAATGAATATTGTAAATGCACAAACAGTAATTTCTCCGCATTGCAAGGTGCAATTCTGAAATTTTTTGCTTTTTCCTGCTCCTCTTAGCATGATAAAGAAGTTTCAAAGAGAGTGAGATGCCAGCTCCTTTCATTCAGTCAGTAGCTTCAATCATTTCTGGACATTTTTCAATGGCAAAAATCAATGAATATTGTAAATGCACAAACAGTAATTTCTCCGCATTGCAAGGTGCAATTCTGAAATTTTTTGCTTTTTCCTGCTCCTCTTAGCATGATAAACAAGATTCAAAGAGAGTGAGATGTCAGCTCCTTTCATTCAGTCAGTAGCTTCAATCATTTCTGGACGTTTTTCAATGGCAAAAATCAATGAATATTGTAAATGCACAAACAGTAATTTCTCCGCATTGCAAGGTGCAATTCTGAAATTTTTTGCTTTTTCCTGCTCCTCTTAGCATGATAAAGAAGATTCAAAGAGAGTGAGATGCCAGCTCCTTTCATTCAGTCAGTAGCTTCAAACATTTCTGGTATATGAATAACATGATGTTTTTCAATGGCAAAAATCAATGAATATTGTAAATGCACAAACAGTAATTTCTCCGCATTGCAAGGTGCAATTCTGAAATTTTTTGCTTTTTCCTGCTCCTCTTAGCATGATAAAGAAGATTCAAAGAGAGTGAGATGCCAGCTCCTTTCATTCAGTCAGTAGCTTCAATCATTTCTGGACGTTTTTCAATTGCAAAAATCAATGAATATTGTAAATGCACAAACAGTAATTTCTCCGCATTGCAAGGTGCAATTCTGAAATTTTTTGCTTTTTCCTGCTCCTCTTAGCATGATAAAGAAGATTCAAAGAGAGTGAGATGCCAGCTCCTTTCATTCAGTCAGTAGCTTCAATCATTTCTGGTATATGAATAACATGATGTTTTTCAATGGCAAAAATCAATGAATATTGTAAATGCACAAACAGTAATTTCTCCGCATTGCAAGGTGCAATTCTGAAATTTTTTGCTTTTTCCTGCTCCTCTTAGCATGATAAAGAAGATTCAAAGAGAGTGAGATGCCAGCTCCTTTCATTCAGTCAGTAGCTTCAATCATTTCTGGTTTATGAATAACATGATGTTTTTCAATGGCAAAAATCAATGAATATTGTAAATGCACAAACAGTAATTTATCCGCATTGCAAGGTGCAATTCTGAAATTTTTTGCTTTTTCCTGCTCCTCTTAGCATGATAAAGAAGATTGAAAGAGAGTGAGATGCCAGCTCCTTTCATTCAGTCAGTAGCTTCAAACATTTCTGGTATATGAATAACATGATGTTTTTCAATGGCAAAAATCAATGAATATTGTAAATGCACAAACAGTAATTTCTCCGCATTGCAAGGTGCAATTCTGAAATTTTTTGCTTTTTCCTGCTCCTCTTAGCATGATAAAGAAGATTCAAAGAGAGTGAGATGCCAGCTCCTTTCATTCAGTCAGTAGCTTCAATCATTTCTGGACGTTTTTCAATGGCAAAAATCAATGAATATTGTAAATGCACAAACAGTAATTTCTCCGCATTGCAAGGTGCAATTCTGAAATTTTTTGCTTTTTCCTGCTCCTCTTAGCATGATAAAGAAGATTCAAAGAGAGTGAGATGCCAGCTCCTTTCATTCAGTCAGTAGCTTCAGTCATTTCTAGTATATGAATAACATGATGTTTTTCAATGGCAAAAATCAATGAATTTTGTAAATGCACAAACAGTAATTTCTCCGCATTGCAAGGTGCAATTCTGAAATTTTTTGCTTTTTCCTGCTCCTCTTAGCATGATAAAGAAGATTCAAAGAGAGTGAGATGCCAGCTCCTTTCGTTCAGTCAGTAGCTTCAATAATTTCTGGACGTTTTTCAATGGCAAAAATCATTGAATATTGTAAATGCACAAACAGTAATTTCTCCGCATTGCAAGGTGCAATTTTGAAATTTTTTGCTTTTTCCTGCTCCTCTTAGCATGATAAAGAAGATTCAAAGAGAGTGAGATGCCAGCTCCTTTCATTCAGTCAGTAGCTTCAATCATTTCTGGTATATGAATAACATGATGTTTTTCAATGGCAAAAATCAATGAATATTGTAAATGCACAAACAGTAATTTCTCCGCATTGCAAGGTGCAATTCTGAAATTTTTTGCTTTTTCCTGCTCCTCTTAGCATGATAAAGAAGATTCAAAGAGAGTGAGATGCCAGCTCCTTTCATTCAGTCAGTAGCTTCAATCATTTCTGGTATATGAATAACATGATGTTTTTCAATGGCAAAAATCAATGATTATTGTAAATGCACAAACAGTAATTTATCCGCATTGCAAGGTGCAATTCTGAAATTTTTTGCTTTTTCCTGCTCCTCTTAGCATGATAAAGAAGATTGAAAGAGAGTGAGATGCCAGCTCCTTTCATTCAGTCAGTAGCTTCAAACATTTCTGGTATATGAATAACATGATGTTTTTCAATGGCAAAAATCAATGAATATTGTAAATGCACAAACAGTAATTTCTCCGCATTGCAAGGTGCAATTCTGAAATTTTTTGCTTTTTCCTGCTCCTCTTAGCATGATAAAGAAGATTCAAAGAGAGTGAGATGCCAGCTCCTTTCATTCAGTCAGTAGCTTCAATCATTTCTGGACGTTTTTCAATGGCAAAAATCAATGAATATTGTAAATGCACAAACAGTAATTTCTCCGCATTGCAAGGTGCAATTCTGAAATGTTTTGCTTTTTCCTGCTCCTCTTAGCATGATAAAGAAGATTCAAAGAGAGTGAGATGCCAGCTCCTTTCATTCAGTCAGTAGCTTCAGTCATTTCTGGTATATGAATAACATGATGTTTTTCAATGGCAAAAATCAATGAATTTTGTAAATGCACAAGCAGTAATTTCTCCGCATTGCAAGGTGCAATTCTGAAATTTTTTGCTTTTTCCTGCTCCTCTTAGCATGATAAAGAAGATTCAAAGAGAGTGAGATGCCAGCTCCTTTCATTCAGTCAGTAGCTTCAATCATTTCTGGACGTTTTTCAATGGCAAAAATCAATGAATATTGTAAATGCACAAACAGTATTTTCTCCGCATTGCAAGGTGCAATTCTGAAATTTTTTGCTTTTTCCTGCTCCTCTTAGCATTATGAAGAAGATTCAAAGAGAGTGAGATGCCAGCTCCTTTCATTCAGTCAGTAGCTTCAAACATTTCTGGTATATGAATAACATGATGTTTTTCAATGGCAAAAATCAATGAATATTGTAAATGCACAAACAGTAATTTCTCCGCATTGCAAGGTGCAATTCTGAAATTTTTTGCTTTTTCCTGCTCCTCTTAGCATGATAAAGAAGATTCAAAGAGAGTGAGATGCCAGCTCTTTTCGTTCAGTCAGTAGCTTCAATAATTTCTGGACGTTTTTCAATGGCAAAAATCATTGAATATTGTAAATGCACAAACAGTAATTTCTCCGCATTGCAAGGTGCAATTCTGAAATTTTTTACTTTTTCCTGCTCCTCTTAGCATGATAAAGAAGATTCAAAGAGAGTGAGATGTCAGCTCCTTTCATTCAGTCAGTAGCTTCAATCATTTCTGGACGTTTTTCAATGGCAAAAATCAATGAATATTGTAAATGCACAAACAGTAATTTCTCCGCATTGCAAGGTGCAATTCTGAAATTTTTTGCTTTTTCCTGCTCCTCTTAGCATGATAAAGAAGTTTCAAAGAGAGTGAGATGCCAGCTCCTTTCATTCAGTCAGTAGCTTCAATCATTTCTGGACGTTTTTCAATGGCAAAAATCAATGAATATTGTAAATGCACAAACAGTAATTTCTCCGCATTGCAAGGTGCAATTCTGAAATTTTTTGCTTTTTCCTGCTCCTCTTAGCATGATAAACAAGATTCAAAGAGAGTGAGATGCCAGCTCCTTTCATTCAGTCAGTAGCTTCAATCATTTCTGGACGTTTTTCAATGGCAAAAATTAATGAATATTGTAAATGCACAAACAGTAATTTCTCCGCATTGCAAGGTGCAATTCTGAAATTTTTTGCTTTTTCCTGCTCCTCTTAGCATGATAAAGAAGATTCAAAGAGAGTGAGATGCCAGCTCCTTTCATTCAGTCAGTAGCTTCAAACATTTCTGGTATATGAATAACATGATGTTTTTCAATGGCAAAAATCAATGAATATTGTAAATGCACAAACAGTAATTTCTCCGCATTGCAAGGTGCAATTCTGAAATTTTTTGCTTTTTCCTGCTCCTCTTAGCATGATAAAGAAGATTCAAAGAGAGTGAGATGCCAGCTCCTTTCATTCAGTCAGTAGCTTCAATCATTTCTGGACGTTTTTCAATTGCAAAAATCAATGAATATTGTAAATGCACAAACAGTAATTTCTCCGCATTGCAAGGTGCAATTCTGAAATTTTTTGCTTTTTCCTGCTCCTCTTAGCATGATAAAGAAGATTCAAAGAGAGTGAGATGCCAGCTCCTTTCATTCAGTCAGTAGCTTCTATCATTTCTGGTATATGAATAACATGATGTTTTTCAATGGCAAAAATCAATGAATATTGTAAATGCACAAACAGTAATTTCTCCGCATTGCAAGGTGCAATTCTGAAATTTTTTGCTTTTTCCTGCTCCTCTTAGCATGATAAAGAAGATTCAAAGAGAGTGAGATGCCAGCTCCTTTCATTCAGTCAGTAGCTTCAATCATTTCTGGTATATGAATAACATGATGTTTTTCAATGGCAAAAATCAATGAATATTGTAAATGCACAAACAGTAATTTATCCGCATTGCAAGGTGCAATTCTGAAATTTTTTGCTTTTTCCTGCTCCTCTTAGCATGATAAAAAGATTGAAAGATAGTGAGATGCCAGCTCCTTTCATTCAGTCAGTAGCTTCAAACATTTCTGGTATATGAATAACATGATGTTTTTCAATGGCAAAAATCAATGAATATTGTAAATGCACAAACAGTAATTTCTCCGCATTGCAAGGTGCAATTCTGAAATTTTTTGCTTTTTCCTGCTCCTCTTAGCATGATAAAGAAGATTCAAAGAGAGTGAGATGCCAGCTCCTTTCATTCAGTCAGTAGCTTCAATCATTTCTGGACGTTTTTCAATGGCAAAAATCAATGAATATTGTAAATGCACAAACAGTAATTTCTTCGCATTGCAAGGTGCAATTCTGAAATTTTTTGCTTTTTCCTGCTCCTCTTAGCATTATGAAGAAGATTCAAAGAGAGTGAGATGCCAGCTCCTTTCATTCAGTCAGTAGCTTCAAACATTTCTGGTATATGAATAACATGATGTTTTTCAATGGCAAAAATCAATGAATATTGTAAATGCACAAACAGTAATTTCTCCGCATTGCAAGGTGCAATTCTGAAATTTTTTGCTTTTTCCTGCTCCTCTTAGCATGATAAAGAAGATTCAAAGAGAGTGAGATGCCAGATCCTTTCATTCAGTCAGTAGCTTCAATCATTTCTGGTATATGAATAACATGATGTTTTTCAATGGCAAAAATCAATGAATATTGTAAATGCACAAACAGTAATTTCTCCGCATTGCAAGGTGCAATTCTGAAATTTTTTGCTTTTTCCTGCTCCTCTTAGCATGATAAAGAAGATTCAAAGAGAGTGAGATGCCAGCTCCTTTCATTCAGTCAGTAGCTTCAATCATTTCTGGTATATGAATAACATGATGTTTTTCAATGGCAAAAATCAATGAATATTGTAAATGCACAAACAGTAATTTATCCGCATTGCAAGGTGCAATTCTGAAATTTTTTGCTTTTTCCTGCTCCTCTTAGCATTATGAAGAAGATTCAAAGAGAGTGAGATGCCAGCTCCTTTCATTCAGTCAGTAGCTTCAAACATTTCTGGTATATGAATAACATGATGTTTTTCAATGGCAAAAATCAATGAATATTGTAAATGCACAAACAGTAATTTCTCCGCATTGCAAGGTGCAATTCTGAAATTTTTTGCTTTTTCCTGCTCCTCTTAGCATGATAAACAAGATTCAAAGAGAGTGAGATGCCAGCTCCTTTCATTCAGTCAGTAGCTTCAATCATTTCTGGACGTTTTTCAATGGCAAAAATCAATGAATATTGTAAATGCACAAACAGTAATTTCTCCGCATTGCAAGGTGCAATTCTGAAATTTTTTGCTTTTTCCTGCTCCTCTTAGCATGATAAAGAAGATTCAAAGAGAGTGAGATGCCAGCTCCTTTTATTCAGTCAGTAGCTTCAAACATTTCTGGTATATGAATAACATGATGTTTTTCAATGGCAAAAATCAATGAATATTGTAAATGCACAAACAGTAATTTCTCCGCATTGCAAGGTGCAATTCTGAAATTTTTTGCTTTTTCCTGCTCCTCTTAGCATGATAAAGAAGATTCAAAGAGAGTGAGATGCCAGCTCCTTTCATTCAGTCGGTAGCTTCAATCATTTCTGGACGTTTTTCAATTGCAAAAATCAATGAATATTGTAAATGCACAAACAGTAATTTCTCCGCATTGCAAGGTGCAATTCTGAAATTTTTTGCTTTTTCCTGCTCCTGTTAGCATGATAAAGAAGATTCAAAGAGAGTGAGATGCCAGCTCCTTTCTTTCAGTCAGTAGCTTCAATCATTTCTGGTATATGAATAACATGATGTTTTTCAATGGCAAAAATCAATGAATATTGTAAATGCACAAACAGTAATTTATCCGCATTGCAAGGTGCAATTCTGAAATTTTTTGCTTTTTCCTGCTCCTCTTAGCATGATAAAGAAGATTCAAAGAGAGTGAGATGCCAGCTCCTTTCATTCAGTCAGTAGCTTCAAACATTTCTGTTATATGAATAACATGATGTTTTTCAATGGCAAAAATCAATGAATATTGTAAATGCACAAACAGTAATTTCTCCGCATTGCAAGGTGCAATTCTGAAATTTTTTGCTTTTTCCTGCTCCTCTTAGCATGATAAAGAAGATTCAAAGAGAGTGAGATGCCAGCTCCTTTCATTCAGTCAGTAGCTTCAATCATTTCTGGACGTTTTTCAATGGCAAAAATCAATGAATATTGTAAATGCACAAACAGTAATTTCTCCGCATTGCAAGGTGCAATTCTGAAATTTTTTGCTTTTTCCTGCTCCTCTTAGCATGATAAAGAAGATTCAAAGAGAGTGAGATGCCAGCTCCTTTCATTCAGTCAGTAGCTTCAGTCATTTCTGGTATATGAATAACATGATGTTTTTCAATGGCAAAAATCAATGAATTTTGTAAATGCACAAACAGTAATTTCTCCGCATTGCAAGGTGCAATTCTGAAATTTTTTGCTTTTTCCTGCTCCTCTTAGCATGATAAAGAAGATTCAAAGAGAGTGAGATGCCAGCTCCTTTCATTCAGTCAGTAGCTTCAAACATTTCTGGTATATGAATAACATGATGTTTTTCAATGGCAAAAATCAATGAATATTGTAAATGCACAAACAGTAATTTCTCCGCATTGCAAGGTGCAATTATGAAATTTTTTGCTTTTTCCTGCTCCTCTTAGCATGATAAAGAAGATTCAAAGAGAGTGAGATGCCAGCTCCTTTCATTCAGTCAGTAGCTTCAATCATTTCTGGACGTTTTTCAATGGCAAAAATCAATGAATATTGTAAATGCACAAACAGTAATTTCTCCGCATTGCAAGGTGCAATTCTGAAATTTTTTGCTTTTTCCTGCTCCTCATAGCATGATAAAGAAGATTCAAAGAGAGTGAGATGCCAGCTCCTTTCATTCAGTCAGTAGCTTCAATCATTTCTGGACGTTTTTCAATGGCAAAAATCAATGAATATTGTAAATGCACAAACAGTAATTTCTCCGCATTGCAAGGTGCAATTCTGAAATTTTTTGCTTTTTCCTGCTCCTCTTAGCATTATGAAGAAGATTCAAAGAGAGTGAGATGCCAGCTACTTTCATTCAGTCAGTAGCTTCAAACATTTCTGGTATATGAATAACATGATGTTTTTCAATGGCAAAAATCAATGAATATTGTAAATGCACAAACAGTAATTTCTCCGCATTGCAAGGTGCAATTCTGAAATTTTTTGCTTTTTCCTGCTCCTCTTAGCATGATAAAGAAGTTTCAAAGAGAGTGAGATGCCAGCTCCTTTCATTCAGTCAGTAGCTTCAATCATTTCTGGACGTTTTTCAATGGCAAAAATCAATGAATATTGTAAATGCACAAACAGTAATTTCTCCGCATTGCAAGGTGCAATTCTGAAATTTTTTGCTTTTTCCTGCTCCTCTTAGCATGATAAACAAGATTCAAAGAGAGTGAGATGCCAGCTCCTTTCATTCAGTCAGTAGCTTCAATCATTTCTGGACGTTTTTCAATGGCAAAAATTAATGAATATTGTAAATGCACAAACAGTAATTTCTCCGCATTGCAAGGTGCAATTCTGAAATTTTTTGCTTTTTCCTGCTCCTCTTAGCATGATAAAGAAGATTCAAAGAGAGTGAGATGCCAGCTCCTTTCATTCAGTCAGTAGCTTCAAACATTTCTGGTATATGAATAACATGATGTTTTTCAATGGCAAAAATCAATGAATATTGTAAATGCACAAACAGTAATTTCTCCGCATTGCAAGGTGCAATTCTGAAATTTTTTGCTTTTTCCTGCTCCTCTTAGCATGATAAAGAAGATTCAAAGAGAGTGAGATGCCAGCTCCTTTCATTCAGTCAGTAGCTTCAATCATTTCTGGACGTTTTTCAATTGCAAAAATCAATGAATATTGTAAATGCACAAACAGTAATTTCTCCGCATTGCAAGGTGCAATTCTGAAATTTTTTGCTTTTTCCTGCTCCTCTTAGCATGATAAAGAAGATTCAAAGAGAGTGAGATGCCAGCTCCTTTCATTCAGTCAGTAGCTTCTATCATTTCTGGTATATGAATAACATGATGTTTTTCAATGGCAAAAATCAATGAATATTGTAAATGCACAAACAGTAATTTCTCCGCATTGCAAGGTGCAATTCTGAAATTTTTTGCTTTTTCCTGCTCCTCTTAGCATGATAAAGAAGATTCAAAGAGAGTGAGATGCCAGCTCCTTTCATTCAGTCAGTAGCTTCAATCATTTCTGGTATATGAATAACATGATGTTTTTCAATGGCAAAAATCAATGAATATTGTAAATGCACAAACAGTAATTTATCCGCATTGCAAGGTGCAATTCTGAAATTTTTTGCTTTTTCCTGCTCCTCTTAGCATGATAAAAAGATTGAAAGATAGTGAGATGCCAGCTCCTTTCATTCAGTCAGTAGCTTCAAACATTTCTGGTATATGAATAACATGATGTTTTTCAATGGCAAAAATCAATGAATATTGTAAATGCACAAACAGTAATTTCTCCGCATTGCAAGGTGCAATTCTGAAATTTTTTGCTTTTTCCTGCTCCTCTTAGCATGATAAAGAAGATTCAAAGAGAGTGAGATGCCAGCTCCTTTCATTCAGTCAGTAGCTTCAATCATTTCTGGACGTTTTTCAATGGCAAAAATCAATGAATATTGTAAATGCACAAACAGTAATTTCTTCGCATTGCAAGGTGCAATTCTGAAATTTTTTGCTTTTTCCTGCTCCTCTTAGCATTATGAAGAAGATTCAAAGAGAGTGAGATGCCAGCTCCTTTCATTCAGTCAGTAGCTTCAAACATTTCTGGTATATGAATAACATGATGTTTTTCAATGGCAAAAATCAATGAATATTGTAAATGCACAAACAGTAATTTCTCCGCATTGCAAGGTGCAATTCTGAAATTTTTTGCTTTTTCCTGCTCCTCTTAGCATGATAAAGAAGATTCAAAGAGAGTGAGATGCCAGATCCTTTCATTCAGTCAGTAGCTTCAATCATTTCTGGTATATGAATAACATGATGTTTTTCAATGGCAAAAATCAATGAATATTGTAAATGCACAAACAGTAATTTCTCCGCATTGCAAGGTGCAATTCTGAAATTTTTTGCTTTTTCCTGCTCCTCTTAGCATGATAAAGAAGATTCAAAGAGAGTGAGATGCCAGCTCCTTTCATTCAGTCAGTAGCTTCAATCATTTCTGGTATATGAATAACATGATGTTTTTCAATGGCAAAAATCAATGAATATTGTAAATGCACAAACAGTAATTTATCCGCATTGCAAGGTGCAATTCTGAAATTTTTTGCTTTTTCCTGCTCCTCTTAGCATTATGAAGAAGATTCAAAGAGAGTGAGATGCCAGCTCCTTTCATTCAGTCAGTAGCTTCAAACATTTCTGGTATATGAATAACATGATATTTTTCAATGGCAAAAATCAATGAATATTGTAAATGCACAAACAGTAATTTCTCCGCATTGCAAGGTGCAATTCTGAAATTTTTTGCTTTTTCCTGCTCCTCTTAGCATGATAAACAAGATTCAAAGAGAGTGAGATGCCAGCTCCTTTCATTCAGTCAGTAGCTTCAATCATTTCTGGACGTTTTTCAATGGCAAAAATCAATGAATATTGTAAATGCACAAACAGTAATTTCTCCGCATTGCAAGGTGCAATTCTGAAATTTTTTGCTTTTTCCTGCTCCTCTTAGCATGATAAAGAAGATTCAAAGAGAGTGAGATGCCAGCTCCTTTTATTCAGTCAGTAGCTTCAAACATTTCTGGTATATGAATAACATGATGTTTTTCAATGGCAAAAATCAATGAATATTGTAAATGCACAAACAGTAATTTCTCCGCATTGCAAGGTGCAATTCTGAAATTTTTTGCTTTTTCCTGCTCCTCTTAGCATGATAAAGAAGATTCAAAGAGAGTGAGATGCCAGCTCCTTTCATTCAGTCGGTAGCTTCAATCATTTCTGGACGTTTTTCAATTGCAAAAATCAATGAATATTGTAAATGCACAAACAGTAATTTCTCCGCATTGCAAGGTGCAATTCTGAAATTTTTTGCTTTTTCCTGCTCCTGTTAGCATGATAAAGAAGATTCAAAGAGAGTGAGATGCCAGCTCCTTTCTTTCAGTCAGTAGCTTCAATCATTTCTGGTATATGAATAACATGATGTTTTTCAATGGCAAAAATCAATGAATATTGTAAATGCACAAACAGTAATTTATCCGCATTGCAAGGTGCAATTCTGAAATTTTTTGCTTTTTCCTGCTCCTCTTAGCATGATAAAGAAGATTCAAAGAGAGTGAGATGCCAGCTCCTTTCATTCAGTCAGTAGCTTCAAACATTTCTGGTATATGAATAACATGATGTTTTTCAATGGCAAAAATCAATGAATATTGTAAATGCACAAACAGTAATTTCTCCGCATTGCAAGGTGCAATTCTGAAATTTTTTGCTTTTTCCTGCTCCTCTTAGCATGATAAAGAAGTTTCAAAGAGAGTGAGATGCCAGCTCCTTTCATTCAGTCAGTAGCTTCAATCATTTCTGGACGTTTTTCAATGGCAAAAATCAATGAATATTGTAAATGCACAAACAGTAATTTCTCCGCATTGCAAGGTGCAATTCTGAAATTTTTTGCTTTTTCCTGCTCCTCTTAGCATGATAAACAAGATTCAAAGAGAGTGAGATGCCAGCTCCTTTCATTCAGTCAGTAGCTTCAATCATTTCTGGACGTTTTTCAATGGCAAAAATTAATGAATATTGTAAATGCACAAACAGTAATTTCTCCGCATTGCAAGGTGCAATTCTGAAATTTTTTGCTTTTTCCTGCTCCTCTTAGCATGATAAAGAAGATTCAAAGAGAGTGAGATGCCAGCTCCTTTCATTCAGTCAGTAGCTTCAAACATTTCTGGTATATGAATAACATGATGTTTTTCAATGGCAAAAATCAATGAATATTGTAAATGCACAAACAGTAATTTCTCCGCATTGCAAGGTGCAATTCTGAAATTTTTTGCTTTTTCCTGCTCCTCTTAGCATGATAAAGAAGATTCAAAGAGAGTGAGATGCCAGCTCCTTTCATTCAGTCAGTAGCTTCAATCATTTCTGGACGTTTTTCAATTGCAAAAATCAATGAATATTGTAAATGCACAAACAGTAATTTCTCCGCATTGCAAGGTGCAATTCTGAAATTTTTTGCTTTTTCCTGCTCCTCTTAGCATGATAAAGAAGATTCAAAGAGAGTGAGATGCCAGCTCCTTTCATTCAGTCAGTAGCTTCTATCATTTCTGGTATATGAATAACATGATGTTTTTCAATGGCAAAAATCAATGAATATTGTAAATGCACAAACAGTAATTTCTCCGCATTGCAAGGTGCAATTCTGAAATTTTTTGCTTTTTCCTGCTCCTCTTAGCATGATAAAGAAGATTCAAAGAGAGTGAGATGCCAGCTCCTTTCATTCAGTCAGTAGCTTCAATCATTTCTGGTATATGAATAACATGATGTTTTTCAATGGCAAAAATCAATGAATATTGTAAATGCACAAACAGTAATTTATCCGCATTGCAAGGTGCAATTCTGAAATTTTTTGCTTTTTCCTGCTCCTCTTAGCATGATAAAAAGATTGAAAGATAGTGAGATGCCAGCTCCTTTCATTCAGTCAGTAGCTTCAAACATTTCTGGTATATGAATAACATGATGTTTTTCAATGGCAAAAATCAATGAATATTGTAAATGCACAAACAGTAATTTCTCCGCATTGCAAGGTGCAATTCTGAAATTTTTTGCTTTTTCCTGCTCCTCTTAGCATGATAAAGAAGATTCAAAGAGAGTGAGATGCCAGCTCCTTTCATTCAGTCAGTAGCTTCAATCATTTCTGGACGTTTTTCAATGGCAAAAATCAATGAATATTGTAAATGCACAAACAGTAATTTCTTCGCATTGCAAGGTGCAATTCTGAAATTTTTTGCTTTTTCCTGCTCCTCTTAGCATTATGAAGAAGATTCAAAGAGAGTGAGATGCCAGCTCCTTTCATTCAGTCAGTAGCTTCAAACATTTCTGGTATATGAATAACATGATGTTTTTCAATGGCAAAAATCAATGAATATTGTAAATGCACAAACAGTAATTTCTCCGCATTGCAAGGTGCAATTCTGAAATTTTTTGCTTTTTCCTGCTCCTCTTAGCATGATAAAGAAGATTCAAAGAGAGTGAGATGCCAGATCCTTTCATTCAGTCAGTAGCTTCAATCATTTCTGGTATATGAATAACATGATGTTTTTCAATGGCAAAAATCAATGAATATTGTAAATGCACAAACAGTAATTTCTCCGCATTGCAAGGTGCAATTCTGAAATTTTTTGCTTTTTCCTGCTCCTCTTAGCATGATAAAGAAGATTCAAAGAGAGTGAGATGCCAGCTCCTTTCATTCAGTCAGTAGCTTCAATCATTTCTGGTATATGAATAACATGATGTTTTTCAATGGCAAAAATCAATGAATATTGTAAATGCACAAACAGTAATTTATCCGCATTGCAAGGTGCAATTCTGAAATTTTTTGCTTTTTCCTGCTCCTCTTAGCATTATGAAGAAGATTCAAAGAGAGTGAGATGCCAGCTCCTTTCATTCAGTCAGTAGCTTCAAACATTTCTGGTATATGAATAACATGATATTTTTCAATGGCAAAAATCAATGAATATTGTAAATGCACAAACAGTAATTTCTCCGCATTGCAAGGTGCAATTCTGAAATTTTTTGCTTTTTCCTGCTCCTCTTAGCATGATAAACAAGATTCAAAGAGAGTGAGATGCCAGCTCCTTTCATTCAGTCAGTAGCTTCAATCATTTCTGGACGTTTTTCAATGGCAAAAATCAATGAATATTGTAAATGCACAAACAGTAATTTCTCCGCATTGCAAGGTGCAATTCTGAAATTTTTTGCTTTTTCCTGCTCCTCTTAGCATGATAAAGAAGATTCAAAGAGAGTGAGATGCCAGCTCCTTTTATTCAGTCAGTAGCTTCAAACATTTCTGGTATATGAATAACATGATGTTTTTCAATGGCAAAAATCAATGAATATTGTAAATGCACAAACAGTAATTTCTCCGCATTGCAAGGTGCAATTCTGAAATTTTTTGCTTTTTCCTGCTCCTCTTAGCATGATAAAGAAGATTCAAAGAGAGTGAGATGCCAGCTCCTTTCATTCAGTCGGTAGCTTCAATCATTTCTGGACGTTTTTCAATTGCAAAAATCAATGAATATTGTAAATGCACAAACAGTAATTTCTCCGCATTGCAAGGTGCAATTCTGAAATTTTTTGCTTTTTCCTGCTCCTGTTAGCATGATAAAGAAGATTCAAAGAGAGTGAGATGCCAGCTCCTTTCTTTCAGTCAGTAGCTTCAATCATTTCTGGTATATGAATAACATGATGTTTTTCAATGGCAAAAATCAATGAATATTGTAAATGCACAAACAGTAATTTATCCGCATTGCAAGGTGCAATTCTGAAATTTTTTGCTTTTTCCTGCTCCTCTTAGCATGATAAAGAAGATTCAAAGAGAGTGAGATGCCAGCTCCTTTCATTCAGTCAGTAGCTTCAAACATTTCTGTTATATGAATAACATGATGTTTTTCAATGGCAAAAATCAATGAATATTGTAAATGCACAAACAGTAATTTCTCCGCATTGCAAGGTGCAATTCTGAAATTTTTTGCTTTTTCCTGCTCCTCTTAGCATGATAAAGAAGATTCAAAGAGAGTGAGATGCCAGCTCCTTTCATTCAGTCAGTAGCTTCAATCATTTCTGGACGTTTTTCAATGGCAAAAATCAATGAATATTGTAAATGCACAAACAGTAATTTCTCCGCATTGCAAGGTGCAATTCTGAAATTTTTTGCTTTTTCCTGCTCCTCTTAGCATGATAAAGAAGATTCAAAGAGAGTGAGATGCCAGCTCCTTTCATTCAGTCAGTAGCTTCAGTCATTTCTGGTATATGAATAACATGATGTTTTTCAATGGCAAAAATCAATGAATTTTGTAAATGCACAAACAGTAATTTCTCCGCATTGCAAGGTGCAATTCTGAAATTTTTTGCTTTTTCCTGCTCCTCTTAGCATGATAAAGAAGATTCAAAGAGAGTGAGATGCCAGCTCCTTTCATTCAGTCAGTAGCTTCAAACATTTCTGGTATATGAATAACATGATGTTTTTCAATGGCAAAAATCAATGAATATTGTAAATGCACAAACAGTAATTTCTCCGCATTGCAAGGTGCAATTCTGAAATTTTTTGCTTTTTCCTGCTCCTCTTAGCATGATAAAGAAGATTCAAAGAGAGTGAGATGCCAGCTCGTTTCATTCAGTCGGTAGCTTCAATCATTTCTGGACGTTTTTCAATTGCAAAAATCAATGAATATTGTAAATGCACAAACAGTAATTTCTCCGCATTGCAAGGTGCAATTCTGAAATTTTTTGCTTTTTCCTGCTCCTGTTAGCATGATAAAGAAGATTCAAAGAGAGTGAGATGCCAGCTCCTTTCATTCAGTCAGTAGCTTCAATCATTTCTGGTATATGAATAACATGATGTTTTTCAATGGCAAAAATCAATGAATATTGTAAATGCACAAACAGTAATTTCTCCGCATTGCAAGGTGCAATTCTGAAATTTTTTGCTTTTTCCTGCTCCTCTTAGCATGATAAAGAAGATTCAAAGAGAGTGAGATGCCAGCTCCTTTTATTCAGTCAGTAGCTTCAAACATTTCTGGTATATGAATAACATGATGTTTTTCAATGGCAAAAATCAATGAATATTGTAAATGCACAAACAGTAATTTCTCCGCATTGCAAGGTGCAATTCTGAAATTTTTTGCTTTTTCCTGCTCCTCTTAGCATGATAAAGAAGATTCAAAGAGAGTGAGATGCCAGCTCCTTTCATTCAGTCGGTAGCTTCAATCATTTCTGGACGTTTTTCAATTGCAAAAATCAATGAATATTGTAAATGCACAAACAGTAATTTCTCCGCATTGCAAGGTGCAATTCTGAAATTTTTTGCTTTTTCCTGCTCCTGTTAGCATGATAAAGAAGATTCAAAGAGAGTGAGATGCCAGCTCCTTTCTTTCAGTCAGTAGCTTCAATCATTTCTGGTATATGAATAACATGATGTTTTTCAATGGCAAAAATCAATGAATATTGTAAATGCACAAACAGTAATTTATCCGCATTGCAAGGTGCAATTCTGAAATTTTTTGCTTTTTCCTGCTCCTCTTAGCATGATAAAGAAGATTCAAAGAGAGTGAGATGCCAGCTCCTTTCATTCAGTCAGTAGCTTCAAACATTTCTGTTATATGAATAACATGATGTTTTTCAATGGCAAAAATCAATGAATATTGTAAATGCACAAACAGTAATTTCTCCGCATTGCAAGGTGCAATTCTGAAATTTTTTGCTTTTTCCTGCTCCTCTTAGCATGATAAAGAAGATTCAAAGAGAGTGAGATGCCAGCTCCTTTCATTCAGTCAGTAGCTTCAATCATTTCTGGACGTTTTTCAATGGCAAAAATCAATGAATATTGTAAATGCACAAACAGTAATTTCTCCGCATTGCAAGGTGCAATTCTGAAATTTTTTGCTTTTTCCTGCTCCTCTTAGCATGATAAAGAAGATTCAAAGAGAGTGAGATGCCAGCTCCTTTCATTCAGTCAGTAGCTTCAGTCATTTCTGGTATATGAATAACATGATGTTTTTCAATGGCAAAAATCAATGAATTTTGTAAATGCACAAACAGTAATTTCTCCGCATTGCAAGGTGCAATTCTGAAATTTTTTGCTTTTTCCTGCTCCTCTTAGCATGATAAAGAAGATTCAAAGAGAGTGAGATGCCAGCTCCTTTCATTCAGTCAGTAGCTTCAAACATTTCTGGTATATGAATAACATGATGTTTTTCAATGGCAAAAATCAATGAATATTGTAAATGCACAAACAGTAATTTCTCCGCATTGCAAGGTGCAATTCTGAAATTTTTTGCTTTTTCCTGCTCCTCTTAGCATGATAAAGAAGATTCAAAGAGAGTGAGATGCCAGCTCGTTTCATTCAGTCGGTAGCTTCAATCATTTCTGGACGTTTTTCAATTGCAAAAATCAATGAATATTGTAAATGCACAAACAGTAATTTCTCCGCATTGCAAGGTGCAATTCTGAAATTTTTTGCTTTTTCCTGCTCCTGTTAGCATGATAAAGAAGATTCAAAGAGAGTGAGATGCCAGCTCCTTTCATTCAGTCAGTAGCTTCAATCATTTCTGGTATATGAATAACATGATGTTTTTCAATGGCAAAAATCAATGAATATTGTAAATGCACAAACAGTAATTTATCCGCATTGCAAGGTGCAATTCTGAAATTTTTTGCTTTTTCCTGCTCCTCTTAGCATGATAAAGAAGATTCAAAGAGAGTGAGATGCCAGCTCCTTTCATTCAGTCAGTAGCTTCAAACATTTCTGGTATATGAATAACATGATGTTTTTCAATGGCAAAAATCAATGAATATTGTAAATGCACAAACAGTAATTTCTCCGCATTGCAAGGTGCAATTCTGAAATTTTTTGCTTTTTCCTGCTCCTCTTAGCATGATAAAGAAGATTCAAAGAGAGTGAGATGCCAGCTCCTTTCATTCAGTCAGTAGCTTCAATCATTTCTGGACGTTTTTCAATGGCAAAAATCAATGAATATTGTAAATGCACAAACAGTAATTTCTCCGCATTGCAAGGTGCAATTCTGAAATTTTTTGCTTTTTCCTGCTCCTCTTAGCATGATAAAGAAGATTCAAAGAGAGTGAGATGCCAGCTCCTTTCATTCAGTCAGTAGCTTCAGTCATTTCTGGTATATGAATAACATGATGTTTTTCAATGGCAAAAATCAATGAATTTTGTAAATGCACAAACAGTAATTTCTCCGCATTGCAAGGTGCAATTCTGAAATTTTTTGCTTTTTCCTGCTCCTCTTAGCATGATAAAGAAGATTCAAAGAGAGTGAGATGCCAGCTCCTTTCATTCAGTCAGTAGCTTCAAAGATTTCTGGTATATGAATAACATGATGTTTTTCAATGGCAAAAATCAATGAATATTGTAAATGCACAAACAGTAATTTCTCCGCATTGCAAGGTGCAATTCTGAAATTTTTTGCTTTTTCCTGCTCCTCTTAGCATGATAAAGAAGATTCAAAGAGAGTGAGATGCCAGCTCGTTTCATTCAGTCGGTAGCTTCAATCATTTCTGGACGTTTTTCAATTGCAAAAATCAATGAATATTGTAAATGCACAAACAGTAATTTCTCCGCATTGCAAGGTGCAATTCTGAAATTTTTTGCTTTTTCCTGCTCCTGTTAGCATGATAAAGAAGATTCAAAGAGAGTGAGATGCCAGCTCCTTTCATTCAGTCAGTAGCTTCAATCATTTCTGGTATATGAATAACATGATGTTTTTCAATGGCAAAAATCAATGAATATTGTAAATGCACAAACAGTAATTTATCCGCATTGCAAGGTGCAATTCTGAAATTTTTTGCTTTTTCCTGCTCCTCTTAGCATGATAAAGAAGATTCAAAGAGAGTGAGATGCCAGCTCCTTTCATTCAGTCAGTAGCTTCAAACATTTCTGGTATATGAATAACATGATGTTTTTCAATGGCAAAAATCAATGAATATTGTAAATGCACAAACAGTAATTTCTCCGCATTGCAAGGTGCAATTCTGAAATTTTTTGCTTTTTCCTGCTCCTCTTAGCATGATAAAGAAGATTCAAAGAGAGTGAGATGCCAGCTCCTTTCATTCAGTCAGTAGCTTCAATCATTTCTGGACGTTTTTCAATGGCAAAAATCAATGAATATTGTAAATGCACAAACAGTAATTTCTCCGCATTGCAAGGTGCAATTCTGAAATTTTTTGCTTTTTCCTGCTCCTCATAGCATGATAAAGAAGATTCAAAGAGAGTGAGATGCCAGCTCCTTTCATTCAGTCAGTAGCTTCAATCATTTCTGGACGTTTTTCAATGGCAAAAATCAATGAATATTGTAAATGCACAAACAGTAATTTCTCCGCATTGCAAGGTGCAATTCTGAAATTTTTTGCTTTTTCCTGCTCCTCTTAGCATTATGAAGAAGATTCAAAGAGAGTGAGATGCCAGCTCCTTTCATTCAGTCAGTAGCTTCAAACATTTCTGGTATATGAATAACATGATGTTTTTCAATGGCAAAAATCAATGAATATTGTAAATGCACAAACAGTAATTTCTCCGCATTGCAAGGTGCAATTCTGAAATTTTTTGCTTTTTCCTGCTCCTCTTAGCATGATAAAGAAGATTCAAAGAGAGTGAGATGCCAGCTCCTTTCGTTCAGTCAGTAGCTTCAATCATTTCTGGACGTTTTTCAATGGCAAAAATCATTGAATATTGTAAATGCACAAACAGTAATTTCTCCGCATTGCAAGATGCAATTCTGAAATTTTTTACTTTTTCCTGCTCCTCTTAGCATGATAAAGAAGATTCAAAGAGAGTGAGATGCCAGCTCCTTTCATTCAGTCAGTAGCTTCAATCATTTACGGTATATGAATAACATGATGTTTTTCAATCGCAAAAATCAATGAATATTGTAAATGCACAAACAGTAATTTCTCCGCATTGCAAGGTGCAATTCTGAAATTTTTTGCTTTTTCCTGCTCCTCTTAGCATGATAAAGAAGATTCAAAGAGAGTGAGATGCCAGCTCCTTTCATTCAGTCAGTAGCTTCAATCATTTCTGGACGTTTTTCAATGGCAAAAATCAATGAATATTGTAAATGCACAAACAGTAATTTCTCCGCATTGCAAGGTGCAATTCTGAAATTTTTTACTTTTTCCTGCTCCTCTTAGCATGATAAAGAAGATTCAAAGAGAGTGAGATGCCAGCTCCTTTCATTCAGTCAGTAGCTTCAATCATTTCTGGTATATGAATAACATGATGTTTTTCAATGGCAAAAATCAATGAATTTTGTAAATGCACAAACAGTAATTTCTCCGCATTGCAAGGCGCAATTCTGAAATTTTTTGCTTTTTCCTGCTCCTCTTAGCATGATAAAGAAGATTCAAAGAGAGTGAGATGACAGCTCCTTTCATTCAGTCAGTAGCTTCAATCATTTCTGGACGTTTTTCAATGGCAAAAATCAATGAATATTGTAAATGCACAAACAGTAATTTCTCCGCATTGCAAGGTGCAATTCTGAAATTTTTTGCTTTTTCCTGCTCCTCTTAGCATGATAAAGAAGATTCAAAGAGAGTGAGATGCCAGCTCCTTTCATTCAGTCAGTAGCTTCAATCATTTCTGGACGTTTTTCAATGGCAAAAATCAATGAATATTGTAAATGCACAAACAGTAATTTCTCCGCATTGCAAGGTGCAATTCTGAAATTTTTTGCTTTTTCCTGCTCCTCTTAGCATGATAAACAAGATTCAAAGAGAGTGAGATGCCAGCTCCTTTCATTCAGTCAGTAGCTTCAATCATTTCTGGACGTTTTTCAAAGGCAAAAATCAATGAATATTGTAAATGCACAAACAGTAATTTCTCCGCATTGCAAGGTGCAATTCTGAAATTTTTTGCTTTTTCCTGCTCCTCTTAGCATGATAAAGAAGATTCAAAGAGAGTGAGATGCCAGCTCCTTTCATTCAGTCAGTAGCTTCAAACATTTCTGGTATATGAATAACATGTTTTTCAATGGCAAAAATCAATGAATATTGTAAATGCACAAACAGTAATTTCTCCGCATTGCAAGGTGCAATTCTGAAATTTTTTGCTTTTTCCTGCTCCTCTTAGCATGATAAAGAAGATTCAAAGAGAGTGAGATGCCAGCTCCTTTCATTCAGTCAGTAGCTTCAATCATTTCTGGACGTTTTTCAATGGCAAAAATCAATGAATATTGTAAATGCACAAACAGTAATTTCTCCGCATTGCAAGGTGCAATTCTGAAATTTTTTGCTTTTTCCTGCTCCTCTTAGCATGATAAAGAAGATTCAAAGAGAGTGAGATGCCAGCTCCTTTCATTCAGTCAGTAGCTTCAATCATTTCTGGACGTTTTTCAATGGCAAAAATCAATGAATATTGTAAATGCACAAACAGTAATTTCTCCGCATTGCAAGGTGCAATTCTGAAATTTTTTGCTTTTTCCTGCTCCTCTTAGCATGATAAAGAAGATTCAAAGAGAGTGAGATGCCAGCTCCTTTCATTCAGTCAGTAGCTTCAATCATTTCTGGACGTTTTTCAATGGCAAAAATCAATGAATATTGTAAATGCACAAACAGTAATTTCTCCGCATTGCAAGGTGCAATTCTGAAATTTTTTGCTTTTTCCTGCTCCTCTTAGCATGATAAAGAAGATTCAAAGAGAGTGAGATGCCAGCTCCTTTCATTCAGTCAGTAGCTTCAATCATTTCTGGACGTTTTTCAATGGCAAAAATCAATGAATATTGTAAATGCACAAACAGTAATTTCTCCGCATTGCAAGGTGCAATTCTGAAATTTTTTGCTTTTTCCTGCTCCTCATAGCATGATAAAGAATATTCAAAGAGAGTGAGATGCCAGCTCCTTTCATTCAGTCAGTAGCTTCAATCATTTCTGGACGTTTTTCAATGGCAAAAATCAATGAATATTGTAAATGCACAAACAGTAATTTCTCCGCATTGCAAGGTGCAATTCTGAAATTTTTTGCTTTTTCCTGCTCCTCTTAGCATTATGAAGAAGATTCAAAGAGAGTGAGATGCCAGCTCCTTTCATTCAGTCAGTAGCTTCAAACATTTCTGGTATATGAATAACATGATGTTTTTCAATGGCAAAAATCAATGAATATTGTAAATGCACAAACAGTAATTTCTCCGCATTGCAAGGTGCAATTCTGAAATTTTTTGCTTTTTCCTGCTCCTCTTAGCATGATAAAGAAGATTCAAAGAGAGTGAGATGCCAGCTCCTTTCATTCAGTCAGTAGCTTCAATCATTTCTGGACGTTTTTCAATGGCAAAAATCAATGAATATTGTAAATGCACAAACAGTAATTTCTCCGCATTGCAAGGTGCAATTCTGAAATTTTTTGCTTTTTCCTGCTCCTCATAGCATGATAAAGAAGATTCAAAGAGAGTGAGATGCCAGCTCCTTTCATTCAGTCAGTAGCTTCAATCATTTCTGGACGTTTTTCAATGGCAAAAATCAATGAATATTGTAAATGCACAAACAGTAATTTCTCCGCATTGCAAGGTGCAATTCTGAAATTTTTTGCTTTTTCCTGCTCCTCTTAGCATTATGAAGAAGATTCAAAGAGAGTGAGATGCCAGCTCCTTTCATTCAGTCAGTAGCTTCAAACATTTCTGGTATATGAATAACATGATGTTTTTCAATGGCAAAAATCAATGAATATTGTAAATGCACAAACAGTAATTTCTCCGCATTGCAAGGTGCAATTCTGAAATTTTTTGCTTTTTCCTGCTCCTCTTAGCATGATAAAGAAGATTCAAAGAGAGTGAGATGCCAGCTCCTTTCGTTCAGTCAGTAGCTTCAATCATTTCTGGACGTTTTTCAATGGCAAAAATCATTGAATATTGTAAATGCACAAACAGTAATTTCTCCGCATTGCAAGATGCAATTCTGAAATTTTTTACTTTTTCCTGCTCCTCTTAGCATGATAAAGAAGATTCAAAGAGAGTGAGATGCCAGCTCCTTTCATTCAGTCAGTAGCTTCAATCATTTACGGTATATGAATAACATGATGTTTTTCAATCGCAAAAATCAATGAATATTGTAAATGCACAAACAGTAATTTCTCCGCATTGCAAGGTGCAATTCTGAAATTTTTTGCTTTTTCCTGCTCCTCTTAGCATGATAAAGAAGATTCAAAGAGAGTGAGATGCCAGCTCCTTTCATTCAGTCAGTAGCTTCAATCATTTCTGGACGTTTTTCAATGGCAAAAATCAATGAATATTGTAAATGCACAAACAGTAATTTCTCCGCATTGCAAGGTGCAATTCTGAAATTTTTTACTTTTTCCTGCTCCTCTTAGCATGATAAAGAAGATTCAAAGAGAGTGAGATGCCAGCTCCTTTCATTCAGTCAGTAGCTTCAATCATTTCTGGTATATGAATAACATGATGTTTTTCAATGGCAAAAATCAATGAATTTTGTAAATGCACAAACAGTAATTTCTCCGCATTGCAAGGCGCAATTCTGAAATTTTTTGCTTTTTCCTGCTCCTCTTAGCATGATAAAGAAGATTCAAAGAGAGTGAGATGCCAGCTCCTTTCATTCAGTCAGTAGCTTCAATCATTTCTGGACGTTTTTCAATGGCAAAAATCAATGAATATTGTAAATGCACAAACAGTAATTTCTCCGCATTGCAAGGTGCAATTCTGAAATTTTTTGCTTTTTCCTGCTCCTCTTAGCATGATAAAGAAGATTCAAAGAGAGTGAGATGCCAGCTCCTTTCATTCAGTCAGTAGCTTCAATCATTTCTGGACGTTTTTCAATGGCAAAAATCAATGAATATTGTAAATGCACAAACAGTAATTTCTCCGCATTGCAAGGTGCAATTCTGAAATTTTTTGCTTTTTCCTGCTCCTCTTAGCATGATAAACAAGATTCAAAGAGAGTGAGATGCCAGCTCCTTTCATTCAGTCAGTAGCTTCAATCATTTCTGGACGTTTTTCAAAGGCAAAAATCAATGAATATTGTAAATGCACAAACAGTAATTTCTCCGCATTGCAAGGTGCAATTCTGAAATTTTTTGCTTTTTCCTGCTCCTCTTAGCATGATAAAGAAGATTCAAAGAGAGTGAGATGCCAGCTCCTTTCATTCAGTCAGTAGCTTCAAACATTTCTGGTATATGAATAACATGTTTTTCAATGGCAAAAATCAATGAATATTGTAAATGCACAAACAGTAATTTCTCCGCATTGCAAGGTGCAATTCTGAAATTTTTTGCTTTTTCCTGCTCCTCTTAGCATGATAAAGAAGATTCAAAGAGAGTGAGATGCCAGCTCCTTTCATTCAGTCAGTAGCTTCAATCATTTCTGGACGTTTTTCAATGGCAAAAATCAATGAATATTGTAAATGCACAAACAGTAATTTCTCCGCATTGCAAGGTGCAATTCTGAAATTTTTTGCTTTTTCCTGCTCCTCTTAGCATGATAAAGAAGATTCAAAGAGAGTGAGATGCCAGCTCCTTTCATTCAGTCAGTAGCTTCAATCATTTCTGGACGTTTTTCAATGGCAAAAATCAATGAATATTGTAAATGCACAAACAGTAATTTCTCCGCATTGCAAGGTGCAATTCTGAAATTTTTTGCTTTTTCCTGCTCCTCATAGCATGATAAAGAATATTCAAAGAGAGTGAGATGCCAGCTCCTTTCATTCAGTCAGTAGCTTCAATCATTTCTGGACGTTTTTCAATGGCAAAAATCAATGAATATTGTAAATGCACAAACAGTAATTTCTCCGCATTGCAAGGTGCAATTCTGAAATTTTTTGCTTTTTCCTGCTCCTCTTAGCATTATGAAGAAGATTCAAAGAGAGTGAGATGCCAGCTCCTTTCATTCAGTCAGTAGCTTCAAACATTTCTGGTATATGAATAACATGATGTTTTTCAATGGCAAAAATCAATGAATATTGTAAATGCACAAACAGTAATTTCTCCGCATTGCAAGGTGCAATTCTGAAATTTTTTGCTTTTTCCTGCTCCTCTTAGCATGATAAAGAAGATTCAAAGAGAGTGAGATGCCAGCTCATTTCGTTCAGTCAGTAGCTTCAATCATTTCTGGACGTTTTTCAATGGCAAAAATCATTGAATATTGTAAATGCACAAACAGTAATTTCTCCGCATTGCAAGATGCAATTCTGAAATTTTTTACTTTTTCCTGCTCCTCTTAGCATGATAAAGAAGATTCAAAGAGAGTGAGATGCCAGCTCCTTTCATTCAGTCAGTAGCTTCAATCATTTACGGTATATGAATAACATGATGTTTTTCAATCGCAAAAATCAATGAATATTGTAAATGCACAAACAGTAATTTCTCCGCATTGCAAGGTGCAATTCTGAAATTTTTTGCTTTTTCCTGCTCCTCTTAGCATGATAAAGAAGATTCAAAGAGAGTGAGATGCCAGCTCCTTTCATTCAGTCAGTAGCTTCAATCATTTCTGGACGTTTTTCAATGGCAAAAATCAATGAATATTGTAAATGCACAAACAGTAATTTCTCCGCATTGCAAGGTGCAATTCTGAAATTTTTTACTTTTTCCTGCTCCTCTTAGCATGATAAAGAAGATTCAAAGAGAGTGAGATGCCAGCTCCTTTCATTCAGTCAGTAGCTTCAATCATTTCTGGTATATGAATAACATGACGTTTTTCAATGGCAAAAATCAATGAATTTTGTAAATGCACAAACAGTAATTTCTCCGCATTGCAAGGCGCAATTCTGAAATTTTTTGCTTTTTCCTGCTCCTCTTAGCATGATAAAGAAGATTCAAAGAGAGTGAGATGCCAGCTCCTTTCATTCAGTCAGTAGCTTCAATCATTTCTGGACGTTTTTCAATGGCAAAAATCAATGAATATTGTAAATGCACAAACAGTAATTTCTCCGCATTGCAAGGTGCAATTCTGAAATTTTTTGCTTTTTCCTGCTCCTCTTAGCATGATAAAGAAGATTCAAAGAGAGTGAGATGCCAGCTCCTTTCATTCAGTCAGTAGCTTCAATCATTTCTGGACGTTTTTCAATGGCAAAAATCAATGAATATTGTAAATGCACAAACAGTAATTTCTCCGCATTGCAAGGTGCAATTCTGAAATTTTTTGCTTTTTCCTGCTCCTCTTAGCATGATAAACAAGATTCAAAGAGAGTGAGATGCCAGCTCCTTTCATTCAGTCAGTAGCTTCAATCATTTCTGGACGTTTTTCAAAGGCAAAAATCAATGAATATTGTAAATGCACAAACAGTAATTTCTCCGCATTGCAAGGTGCAATTCTGAAATTTTTTGCTTTTTCCTGCTCCTCTTAGCATGATAAAGAAGATTCAAAGAGAGTGAGATGCCAGCTCCTTTCATTCAGTCAGTAGCTTCAAACATTTCTGGTATATGAATAACATGTTTTTCAATGGCAAAAATCAATGAATATTGTAAATGCACAAACAGTAATTTCTCCGCATTGCAAGGTGCAATTCTGAAATTTTTTGCTTTTTCCTGCTCCTCTTAGCATGATAAAGAA
Organism: Phyllobates terribilis; assembly: GCF_046119375.1. Taxonomy (NCBI): domain Eukaryota; kingdom Metazoa; phylum Chordata; class Amphibia; order Anura; family Dendrobatidae; genus Phyllobates; species Phyllobates terribilis. The sequence continues at coordinate 76,602 of NW_027365197.1, forward strand.
GATTCAAAGAGAGTGAGATGCCAGCTCCTTTCATTCAGTCAGTAGCTTCAATCATTTCTGGACGTTTTTCAATGGCAAAAATCAATGAATATTGTAAATGCACAAACAGTAATTTCTCCGCATTGCAAGGTGCAATTCTGAAATTTTTTGCTTTTTCCTGCTCCTCTTAGCATGATAAAGAAGATTCAAAGAGAGTGAGATGCCAGCTCCTTTCATTCAGTCAGTAGCTTCAATCATTTCTGGACGTTTTTCAATGGCAAAAATCCATGAACATTGTAAATGCACAAACTGTAATTTCTCCGCATTGCAAGGTGCAATTCTGAAATTTTTTGCTTTTTCCTGCTCCTCTTAGCATGATAAAGAAGATTCAAAGAGAGTGAGATGCCAGCTCCTTTCATTCAGTCAGTAGCTTCAATCATTTCTGGACGTTTTTCAATGGCAAAAATCAATGAATATTGTAAATGCACAAACAGTAATTTCTCCGCATTGCAAGGTGCAATTCTGAAATTTTTTGCTTTTTCCTGCTCCTCTTAGCATGGTAAAGAAGATTCAAAGAGAGTGAGATTCCAGCTCCTTTCATTCAGTCAGTAGCTTCAAACATTTCTGGTATATGAATAACATGATGTTTTTCAATGGCAAAAATCAATGAATATTGTAAATGCACAAACAGTAATTTCTCCGCATTGCAAGGTGCAAGTCTGAAATTTTTTGCTTTTTCCTGCTCCTCTTAGCATGATAAAGAAGATTCAAAGAGAGTGAGATGCCAGCTCCTTTCATTCAGTCAGTAGCTTCAATCATTTCTGGACGTTTTTCAATGGCAAAAATCAATGAATATTGTAAATGCACAAACTGTAATTTCTCCGCATTGCAAGGTGCAATTCTGAAATTTTTTGCTTTTTCCTGCTCCTCTTAGCATGATAAAGAAGATTCAAAGAGAGTGAGATGCCAGCTCCTTTCATTCAGTCAGTAGCTTCAATCATTTCTGGACGTTTTTCAATGGCAAAAATCAATGAATATTGTAAATGCACAAACAGTAATTTCTCCGCATTGCAAGGTGCAATTCTGAAATTTTTTGCTATTTCCTGCTCCTCTTAGTATGGTAAAGAAGATTCAAAGAGAGTGAGATGCCAGCTCCTTTTATTCAGTCAGTAGCTTCAAACATTTCTGGTATATGAATAACATGATGTTTTTCAATGGCAAAAATCAATGAATATTGTAAATGCACAAACAGTAATTTCTCCGCATTGCAAGGTGCAATTCTGAAATTTTTTGCTTTTTCCTGCTCCTCTTAGCATGATAAAGAAGATTCAAAGAGAGTGAGATGCCAGCTCCTTTCATTCAGTCAGTAGCTTCAATCATTTCTGGACGTTTTTCAATGGCAAAAATCAATGAATATTGTAAATGCACAAACAGTAATTTCTCCGCATTGCAAGGTGCAATTCTGAAATTTTTTGCTTTTTCCTGCTCCTCATAGCATGATAAAGAAGATTCAAAGAGAGTGAGATGCCAGCTCCTTTCATTCAGTCAGTAGCTTCAATCATTTCTGGACGTTTTTCAATGGCAAAAATCAATGAATATTGTAAATGCACAAACAGTAATTTCTCCGCATTGCAAGGTGCAATTCTGAAATTTTTTGCTTTTTCCTGCTCCTCTTAGCATTATGAAGAAGATTCAAAGAGAGTGAGATGCCAGCTCCTTTCATTCAGTCAGTAGCTTCAAACATTTCTGGTATATGAATAACATGATGTTTTTCAATGGCAAAAATCAATGAATATTGTAAATGCACAAACAGTAATTTCTCCGCATTGCAAGGTGCAATTCTGAAATTTTTTGCTTTTTCCTGCTCCTCTTAGCATGATAAAGAAGATTCAAAGAGAGTGAGATGCCAGCTCATTTCTTTCAGTCAGTAGCTTCAATCATTTCTGGACGTTTTTCAATGGCAAAAATCATTGAATATTGTAAATGCACAAACAGTAATTTCTCCGCATTGCAAGATGCAATTCTGAAATTTTTTACTTTTTCCTGCTCCTCTTAGCATGATAAAGAAGATTCAAAGAGAGTGAGATGCCAGCTCCTTTCATTCAGTCAGTAGCTTCAATCATTTACGGTATATGAATAACATGATGTTTTTCAATCGCAAAAATCAATGAATATTGTAAATGCACAAACAGTAATTTCTCCGCATTGCAAGGTGCAATTCTGAAATTTTTTGCTTTTTCCTGCTCCTCATAGCATGATAAAGAAGATTCAAAGAGAGTGAGATGCCAGCTCCTTTCATTCAGTCAGTAGCTTCAATCATTTCTGGACGTTTTTCAATGGCAAAAATCAATGAATATTGTAAATGCACAAACAGTAATTTCTCCGCATTGCAAGGTGCAATTCTGAAATTTTTTGCTTTTTCCTGCTCCTCTTAGCATTATGAAGAAGATTCAAAGAGAGTGAGATGCCAGCTCTTTTCATTCAGTCAGTAGCTTCAAACATTTCTGGTATATGAATAACATGATGTTTTTCAATGGCAAAAATCAATGAATATTGTAAATGCACAAACAGTAATTTCTCCGCATTGCAAGGTGCAATTCTGAAATTTTTTGCTTTTTCCTGCTCCTCTTAGCATGATAAAGAAGATTCAAAGAGAGTGAGATGCCAGCTCATTTCGTTCAGTCAGTAGCTTCAATCATTTCTGGACGTTTTTCAATGGCAAAAATCATTGAATATTGTAAATGCACAAACAGTAATTTCTCCGCATTGCAAGATGCAATTCTGAAATTTTTTACTTTTTCCTGCTCCTCTTAGCATGATAAAGAAGATTCAAAGAGAGTGAGATGCCAGCTCCTTTCATTCAGTCAGTAGCTTCAATCATTTACGGTATATGAATAACATGATGTTTTTCAATCGCAAAAATCAATGAATATTGTAAATGCACAAACAGTAATTTCTCCGCATTGCAAGGTGCAATTCTGAAATTTTTTGCTTTTTCCTGCTCCTCTTAGCATGATAAAGAAGATTCAAAGAGAGTGAGATGCCAGCTCCTTTCATTCAGTCAGTAGCTTCAATCATTTCTGGACGTTTTTCAATGGCAAAAATCAATGAATATTGTAAATGCACAAACAGTAATTTCTCCGCATTGCAAGGTGCAATTCTGAAATTTTTTACTTTTTCCTGCTCCTCTTAGCATGATAAAGAAGATTCAAAGAGAGTGAGATGCCAGCTCCTTTCATTCAGTCAGTAGCTTCAATCATTTCTGGTATATGAATAACATGATGTTTTTCAATGGCAAAAATCAATGAATTTTGTAAATGCACAAACAGTAATTTCTCCGCATTGCAAGGCGCAATTCTGAAATTTTTTGCTTTTTCCTGCTCCTCTTAGCATGATAAAGAAGATTCAAAGAGAGTGAGATGCCAGCTCCTTTCATTCAGTCAGTAGCTTCAATCATTTCTGGACGTTTTTCAATGGCAAAAATAAATGAATATTGTAAATGCACAAACAGTAATTTCTCCGCATTGCAAGGTGCAATTCTGAAATTTTTTGCTTTTTCCTGCTCCTCTTAGCATGATAAAGAAGATTCAAAGAGAGTGAGATGCCAGCTCCTTTCATTCAGTAAGTAGCTTCAATCATTTCTGGACGTTTTTCAATGGCAAAAATCAATGAATATTGTAAATGCACAAACAGTAATTTCTCCGCATTGCAAGGTGCAATTCTGAAATTTTTTGCTTTTTCCTACTCCTCTTAGCATGATAAACAAGATTCAAAGAGAGTGAGATGCCAGCTCCTTTCATTCAGTCAGTAGCTTCAATCATTTCTGGACGTTTTTCAAAGGCAAAAATCAATGAATATTGTAAATGCACAAACAGTAATTTCTCCGCATTGCAAGGTGCAATTCTGAAATTTTTTGCTTTTTCCTGCTCCTCTTAGCATGATAAAGAAGATTCAAAGAGAGTGAGATGCCAGCTCCTTTCATTCAGTCAGTAGCTTCAATCATTTCTGGACGTTTTTCAATGGCAAAAATCAATGAATATTGTAAATGCACAAACAGTAATTTCTCCGCATTGCAAGGTGCAATTCTGAAATTTTTTGCTTTTTCCTGCTCCTCTTAGCATGATAAAGAAGATTCAAAGAGAGTGAGATGCCAGCTCATTTCTTTCAGTCAGTAGCTTCAATCATTTCTGGACGTTTTTCAATGGCAAAAATCATTGAATATTGTAAATGCACAAACAGTAATTTCTCCGCATTGCAAGATGCAATTCTGAAATTTTTTACTTTTTCCTGCTCCTCTTAGCATGATAAAGAAGATTCAAAGAGAGTGAGATGCCAGCTCCTTTCATTCAGTCAGTAGCTTCAATCATTTACGGTATATGAATAACATGATGTTTTTCAATCGCAAAAATCAATGAATATTGTAAATGCACAAACAGTAATTTCTCCGCATTGCAAGGTGCAATTCTGAAATTTTTTGCTTTTTCCTGCTCCTCATAGCATGATAAAGAAGATTCAAAGAGAGTGAGATGCCAGCTCCTTTCATTCAGTCAGTAGCTTCAATCATTTCTGGACGTTTTTCAATGGCAAAAATCAATGAATATTGTAAATGCACAAACAGTAATTTCTCCGCATTGCAAGGTGCAATTCTGAAATTTTTTGCTTTTTCCTGCTCCTCTTAGCATTATGAAGAAGATTCAAAGAGAGTGAGATGCCAGCTCTTTTCATTCAGTCAGTAGCTTCAAACATTTCTGGTATATGAATAACATGATGTTTTTCAATGGCAAAAATCAATGAATATTGTAAATGCACAAACAGTAATTTCTCCGCATTGCAAGGTGCAATTCTGAAATTTTTTGCTTTTTCCTGCTCCTCTTAGCATGATAAAGAAGATTCAAAGAGAGTGAGATGCCAGCTCATTTCGTTCAGTCAGTAGCTTCAATCATTTCTGGACGTTTTTCAATGGCAAAAATCATTGAATATTGTAAATGCACAAACAGTAATTTCTCCGCATTGCAAGATGCAATTCTGAAATTTTTTACTTTTTCCTGCTCCTCTTAGCATGATAAAGAAGATTCAAAGAGAGTGAGATGCCAGCTCCTTTCATTCAGTCAGTAGCTTCAATCATTTACGGTATATGAATAACATGATGTTGTTCAATCGCAAAAATCAATGAATATTGTAAATGCACAAACAGTAATTTCTCCGCATTGCAAGGTGCAATTCTGAAATTTTTTGCTTTTTTCTGCTCCTCTTAGCATGATAAAGAAGATTCAAAGAGAGTGAGATGCCAGCTCCTTTCATTCAGTCAGTAGCTTCAATCATTTCTGGACGTTTTTCAATGGCAAAAATCAATGAATATTGTAAATGCACAAACAGTAATTTCTCCGCATTGCAAGGTGCAATTCTGAAATTTTTTACTTTTTCCTGCTCCTCTTAGCATGATAAAGAAGATTCAAAGAGAGTGAGATGCCAGCTCCTTTCATTCAGTCAGTAGCTTCAATCATTTCTGGTATATGAATAACATGATGTTTTTCAATGGCAAAAATCAATGAATTTTGTAAATGCACAAACAGTAATTTCTCCGCATTGCAAGGCGCAATTCTGAAATTTTTTGCTTTTTCCTGCTCCTCTTAGCATGATAAAGAAGATTCAAAGAGAGTGAGATGCCAGCTCCTTTCATTCAGTCAGTAGCTTCAATCATTTCTGGACGTTTTTCAATGGCAAAAATCAATGAATATTGTAAATGCACAAACAGTAATTTCTCCGCATTGCAAGGTGCAATTCTGAAATTTTTTGCTTTTTCCTGCTCCTCTTAGCATGATAAAGAAGATTCAAAGAGAGTGAGATGCCAGCTCCTTTCATTCAGTCAGTAGCTTCAATCATTTCTGGACGTTTTTCAATGGCAAAAATCAATGAATATTGTAAATGCACAAACAGTAATTTCTCCGCATTGCAAGGTGCAATTCTGAAATTTTTTGCTTTTTCCTGCTCCTCTTAGCATGATAAACAAGATTCAAAGAGAGTGAGATGCCAGCTCCTTTCATTCAGTCAGTAGCTTCAATCATTTCTGGACGTTTTTCAAAGGCAAAAATCAATGAATATTGTAAATGCACAAACAGTAATTTCTCCGCATTGCAAGGTGCAATTCTGAAATTTTTTGCTTTTTCCTGCTCCTCTTAGCATGATAAAGAAGATTCAAAGAGAGTGAGATGCCAGCTCCTTTCATTCAGTCAGTAGCTTCAATCATTTCTGGACGTTTTTCAATGGCAAAAATCAATGAATATTGTAAATGCACAAACAGTAATTTCTCCGCATTGCAAGGTGCAATTCTGAAATTTTTTGCTTTTTCCTGCTCCTCTTAGCATGATAAAGAAGATTCAAAGAGAGTGAGATGCCAGCTCCTTTCATTCAGTCAGTAGCTTCAATCATTTCTGGACGTTTTTCAATGGCAAAAATCCATGAACATTGTAAATGCACAAACTGTAATTTCTCCGCATTGCAAGGTGCAATTCTGAAATTTTTTGCTTTTTCCTGCTCCTCTTAGCATGATAAAGAAGATTCAAAGAGAGTGAGATGCCAGCTCCTTTCATTCAGTCAGTAGCTTCAATCATTTCTGGACGTTTTTCAATGGCAAAAATCAATGAATATTGTAAATGCACAAACAGTAATTTCTCCGCATTGCAAGGTGCAATTCTGAAATTTTTTGCTTTTTCCTGCTCCTCTTAGCATGGTAAAGAAGATTCAAAGAGAGTGAGATTCCAGCTCCTTTCATTCAGTCAGTAGCTTCAAACATTTCTGGTATATGAATAACATGATGTTTTTCAATGGCAAAAATCAATGAATATTGTAAATGCACAAACAGTAATTTCTCCGCATTGCAAGGTGCAAGTCTGAAATTTTTTGCTTTTTCCTGCTCCTCTTAGCATGATAAAGAAGATTCAAAGAGAGTGAGATGCCAGCTCCTTTCATTCAGTCAGTAGCTTCAATCATTTCTGGACGTTTTTCAATGGCAAAAATCAATGAATATTGTAAATGCACAAACTGTAATTTCTCCGCATTGCAAGGTGCAATTCTGAAATTTTTTGCTTTTTCCTGCTCCTCTTAGCATGATAAAGAAGATTCAAAGAGAGTGAGATGCCAGCTCCTTTCATTCAGTCAGTAGCTTCAATCATTTCTGGACGTTTTTCAATGGCAAAAATCAATGAATATTGTAAATGCACAAACAGTAATTTCTCCGCATTGCAAGGTGCAATTCTGAAATTTTTTGCTATTTCCTGCTCCTCTTAGTATGGTAAAGAAGATTCAAAGAGAGTGAGATGCCAGCTCCTTTTATTCAGTCAGTAGCTTCAAACATTTCTGGTATATGAATAACATGATGTTTTTCAATGGCAAAAATCAATGAATATTGTAAATGCACAAACAGTAATTTCTCCGCATTGCAAGGTGCAAGTCTGAAATTTTTTGCTTTTTCCTGCTCCTCTTAGCATGATAAAAAGATTCAAAGAGAGTGAGATGCCAGCTCCTTTCATTCAGTCAGTAGCTTCAAACATTTCTGGTATATGAATAACATGATGTTTTTCAATGGCAAAAATCAATGAATATTGTAAATGCACAAACAGTAATTTCTCCGCATTGCAAGGTGCAATTCTGAAATTTTTTGCTTTTTCCTGCTCCTCTTAGCATGATAAAGAAGATTCAAAGAGAGTGAGATGCCAGCTCCTTTCATTCAGTCAGTAGCTTCAATCATTTCTGGACGTTTTTCAATGGCAAAAATCAATGAATATTGTAAATGCACAAACAGTAATTTCTCCGCATTGCAAGGTGCAATTCTGAAATTTTTTGCTTTTTCCTGCTCCTCTTAGCATGATAAACAAGATTCAAAGAGAGTGAGATGCCAGCTCCTTTCATTCAGTCAGTAGCTTCAATCATTTCTGGACGTTTTTCAAAGGCAAAAATCAATGAATATTGTAAATGCACAAACAGTAATTTCTCCGCATTGCAAGGTGCAATTCTGAAATTTTTTGCTTTTTCCTGCTCCTCTTAGCACGATAAAGAAGATTCAAAGAGAGTGAGATGCCAGCTCCTTTCATTCAGTCAGTAGCTTCAAACATTTCTGGTATATGAATAACATGATGTTTTTCAATGGCAAAAATCAATGAATATTGTAAATGCACAAACAGTAATTTCTCCGCATTGCAAGGTGCAATTCTGAAATTTTTTGCTTTTTCCTGCTCCTCTTAGCATGATAAAGAAGATTCAAAGAGAGTGAGATGCCAGCTCCTTTCATTCAGTCAGTAGCTTCAATCATTTCTGGACGTTTTTCAATTGCAAAAATCAATGAATATTGTAAATGCACAAACAGTAATTTCTCCGCATTGCAAGGTGCAATTCTGAAATTTTTTGCTTTTTCCTGCTCCTCTTAGCATGATAAAGACGATTCAAAGAGAGTGAGATGCCAGCTACTTTCATTCAGTCAGTAGCTTCAATCATTTCTGGTATATGAATAACATGATGTTTTTCAATGGCAAAAATCAATGAATATTGTAAATGCACAAACAGTAATTTCTCCGCATTGCAAGGTGCAATTCTGAAATTTTTTGCTTTTTCCTGCTGCTCTTAGCATGATAAAGAAGATTCAAAGAGAGTGAGATGCCAGCTCCTTTCATTCAGTCAGTAGCTTCAATCATTTCTGGTATATGAATAACATGATGTTTTTCAATGGCAAAAATCAATGAATATTGTAAATGCACAAACAGTAATTTATCCGCATTGCAAGGTGCAATTCTGAAATTTTTTGCTTTTTCCTGCTCCTCTTAGCATGATAAAGAAGATTCAAAGAGAGTGAGATGCCAGCTCCTTTCATTCAGTCAGTAGCTTCAAACATTTCTGGTATATGAATAACATGATGATTTTCAATGGCAAAAATCAATGAATATTGTAAATGCACAAACAGTAATTTCTCCGCATTGCAAGGTGCAATTCTGAAATTTTTTGCTTTTTCCTGCTCCTCTTAGCATGATAAAGAAGATTCAAAGAGAGTGAGATGCCAGCTCCTTTCATTCAGTCAGTAGCTTCAATCATTTCTGGACGTTTTTCAATGGCAAAAATCAATGAATATTGTAAATGCACAAACAGTAATTTCTCCGCATTGCAAGGTGCAATTCTGAAATTTTTTGCTTTTTCCTGCTCCTCTTAGCATGATAAAGAAGATTCAAAGAGAGTGAGATGCCAGCTCCTTTCATTCAGTCAGTAGCTTCAATCATTTCTGGTATATGAATAACATGATGTTTTTCAATGGCAAAAATCAATGAATTTTGTAAATGCACAAACAGTAATTTCTCCGCATTGCAAGGTGCAATTCTGAAATTTTTTGCTTTTTCCTGCTCCTCTTAGCATGATAAAGAAGATTCAAAGAGAGTGAGATGCCAGCTCCTTTCATTCAGTCAGTAGCTTCAATCATTTCTGGACGTTTTTCAATGGCAAAAATCAATGAATTGTAAATGCACAAACAGTAATTTCTCCGCATTGCAAGGTGCAATTCTGAAATTTTTTGCTTTTTCCTGCTCCTCTTAGCATGATAAAGAAGATTCAAAGAGAGTGAGATGCCAGCTCCTTTCATTCAGTCAGTAGCTTCAAACATTTCTGGTATATGAATAACATGATGTTTTTCAATGGCAAAAATCAATGAATATTTTAAATGCACAAACAGTGATTTCTCCGCATTGCAAGGTGCAATTCTGAAATTTTTTGCTTTTTCCTGCTCCTCTTTGCATGATAAAGAAGATTTAAAGAGAGTGAGATGCCAGCTCCTTTCGTTCAGTCAGTAGCTTCAATCATTTCTGGACGTTTTTCAATGGCAAAAATCATTGAATATTGTAAATGCACAAACATTAATTTCTCCGCATTGCAAGGTGCAATTCTGAAATTTTTTACTTTTTCCTGCTCCTCTTAGCATGATAAAGAAGATTCAAAGAGAGTGAGATGCCAGCTCCTTTCATTCAGTCAGTAGCTTCAATCATTTCTGGTATATGAATAACATGATGTTTTTCAATGGCAAAAATCATTGAATATTGTAAATGCACAAACATTAATTTCTCCACATTGCAAGGTGCAATTCTGAAATTTTTTACTTTTTCCTGCTCCTCTTAGCATGATAAAGAAGATTCAAAGAGAGTGAGATGCCAGCTCTTTCATTCAGTCAGTAGCTTCAATCATTTCTGGTATATGAATAACATGATGTTTTTCAATGGCAAAAATCAATGAATATTGTAAATGCACAAACAGTAATTTATCCGCATTGCAAGGTGCAATTCTGAAATTTTTTGCTTTTTCCTGCTCCTCTTAGCATGATAAAGAAGATTCAAAGAGAGTGAGATGCCAGCTCCTTTCATTCAGTCAGTAGCTTCAAACATTTCTGGTATATGAATAACATGATGATTTTCAATGGCAAAAATCAATTAATATTGTAAATGCACAAACAGTAATTTCTCCGCATTGCAAGGTGCAATTCTGAAATTTTTTGCTTTTTCCTGCTCCTCTTAGCATGATAAAGAAGATTCAAAGAGAGTGAGATGCCAGCTCGTTTCATTCAGTCAGTAGCTTCAATCATTTCTGGACGTTTTTCAATGGCAAAAATCAATGAATATTGTAAATGCACAAACAGTAATTTCTCCGCATTGCAAGGTGCAATTCTGAAATTTTTTGCTTTTTCCTGCTCCTCTTAGCATGATAAAGAAGATTCAAAGAGAGTGAGATGCCAGCTCCTTTCATTCAGTCAGTAGCTTCAATCATTTCTGGTATATGAATAACATGATGTTTTTCAATGGCAAAAATCAATGAATTTTGTAAATGCACAAACAGTAATTTCTCCGCATTGCAAGGTGCAATTCTGAATTTTTTTGCTTTTTCCTGCTCCTCTTAGCATGATAAAGAAGATTCAAAGAGAGTGAGATGCCAGCTCCTTTCATTCAGTCAGTAGCTTCAATCATTTCTGGACGTTTTTCAATGGCAAAAATCAATGAATTGTAAATGCACAAACAGTAATTTCTCCGCATTGCAAGGTGCAATTCTGAAATTTTTTGCTTTTTCCTGCTCCTCTTAGCATGATAAAGAAGATTCAAAGAGAGTGAGATGCCAGCTCCTTTCATTCAGTCAGTAGCTTCAAACATTTCTGGTATATGAATAACATGATGTTTTTCAATGGCAAAAATCAATGAATATTTTAAATGCACAAACAGTGATTTCTCCGCATTGCAAGGTGCAATTCTGAAATTTTTTGCTTTTTCCTGCTCCTCTTTGCATGATAAAGAAGATTTAAAGAGAGCGAGATGCCAGCTCCTTTCGTTCAGTCAGTAGCTTCAATCATTTCTGGACGTTTTTCAATGGCAAAAATCATTGAATATTGTAAATGCACAAACATTAATTTCTCTGCATTGCAAGGTGCAATTCTGAAATTTTTTACTTTTTCCTGCTCCTCTTAGCATGATAAAGAAGATTCAAAGAGAGTGAGATGCCAGCTCCTTTCATTCAGTCAGTAGCTTCAATCATTTCTGGTATATGAATAACATGATGTTTTTCAATGGCAAAAATCAATGAATATTGTAAATGCACAAACAGTAATTTCTCCGCATTGCAAGGTGCAATTCTGAAATTTTTTACTTTTTCCTGCTCCTCTTAGCATGATAAAGAAGATTCAAAGAGAGTGAGATGCCAGCTCTTTCATTCAGTCAGTAGCTTCAATCATTTCTGGTATATGAATAACGATGTTTTTCAATGGCAAAAATCAATGAATATAGTAAATGCACAAACAGTAATTTCTCCGCATTGCAAGGTGCAATTCTGAAATTTTTTGCTTTTTCCTGCTCCTCTTAGCATGATAAAGAAGATTCAAAGAGAGTGAGATGCCAGCTCCTTTCATTCAGTCAGTAGCTTCAATCATTTCTGGACGTTTTTCAATGGCAAAAATCAATGAATATTGTAAATGCACAAACAGTAATTTCTCCGCATTGCAAGGTGCAATTCTGAAATTTTTTGCTTTTTCGTGCTCCTCTTAGCATGATAAACAAGATTCAAAGAGAGTGAGATGCCAGCTCCTTTCATTCAGTCAGTAGCTTCAATCATTTCTGGACGTTTTTCAATGGCAAAAATCATTGAATATTGTAAATGCACAAACAGTAATTTCTCCGCATTGCAAGGTGCAATTCTGAAATTTTTTACTTTTTCCTGCTCCTCTTAGCATGATAAAGAAGATTCAAAGAGAGTGAGATGCCAGCTCCTTTCATTCAGTCAGTAGCTTCAATCATTTCTGGTATATGAATAACATGATGTTTTTCAATCGCAAAAATCAATGAATATTGTAAATGCACAAACAGTAATTTCTCCGCATTGCAAGGTGCAATTCTGAAATTTTTTGCTTTTTCCTGCTCCTCTTAGCATGATAAAGAAGATTCAAAGAGAGTGAGATGCCAGCTCCTTTCATTCAGTCAGTAGCTTCAATCATTTCTGGACGTTTTTCAATGGCAAAAATCAATGAATATTGTAAATGCACAAACAGTAATTTCTCCACATTGCAAGGTGCAATTCTGAAATTTTTTGCTTTTTCCTGCTCCTCTTAGCATGATAAAGAAGATTCAAAGAGAGTGAGATGCCAGCTCCTTTCATTCAGTCAGTAGCTTCAATCATTTCTGGACATTTTTCAATGGCAAAAATCAATGAATATTGTAAATGCACAAACAGTAATTTCTCCGCATTGCAAGGTGCAATTCTGAAATTTTTTGCTTTTTCCTGCTCCTCTTAGCATGATAAAGAAGATTCAGAGAGAGTGAGATGCCAGCTCCTTTCATTCAGTCAGTAGCTTCAATCATTTCTGGACGTTTTTCAATGGCAAAAATCAATGAATATTGTAAATGCACAAACAGTAATTTCTCCGCATTGCAAGGTGCAATTCTGAAATTTTTTGCTTTTTCCTGCTCCTCTTAGCATGATAAAGAAGATTCAAAGAGAGTGAGGTGCCAGCTCCTTTCATTCAGTCAGGAGCTTCAAACATTTCTGGTATATGAATAACATGTTTTTCAATGGCAAAAATCAATGAATATTGTAAATGCACAAACAGTAATTTCTCCGCATTGCAAGGTGCAATTTTGAAATTTTTTGCTTTTTCCTGCTACTCTTAGCATGATAAAGAAGATTCAAAGAGAGTGAGATGCCAGCTCCTTTCATTCAGTCAGTAGCTTCAATCATTTCTGGACGTTTTTCAATGGCAAAAATCAATGAATATTGTAAATGCACAAACAGTAATTTCTCCGCATTGCAAGGTGCAATTCTGAAATTTTTTGCTTTTTCCTGCTCCTCTTAGCATGATAAAGAAGATTCAAAGAGAGTGAGATGCCAGCTCCTTTCATTCAGTCAGTAGCTTCAATCATTTCTGGACGTTTTTCAATGGCAAAAATCAATGAATATTGTAAATGCACAAACTGTAATTTCTCCGCATTGCAAGGTGCAATTCTGAAATTTTTTGCTTTTTCCTGCTCCTCTTAGCATGATAAAGAAGATTCAAAGAGAGTGAGATGCCAGCTCCTTTCATTCAGTCAGTAGCTTCAATCATTTCTGGACGTTTTTCAATGGCAAAAATCAATGAATATTGTAAATGCACAAACAGTAATTTCTCCGCATTGCAAGGTGCAATTCTGAAATTTTTTGCTTTTTCCTGCTCCTCTTAGCATGATAAAGAAGTTTCAGAGAGAGTGAGATGCCAGCTCCTTTCATTCAGTCAGTAGCTTCAATCATTTCTGGACGTTTTTCAATGGCAAAAATCAATGAATATTGTAAATGCACAAACAGTAATTTCTCCGCATTGCAAGGTGCAATTCTGAAATTTTTTGCTTTTTCCTGCTCCTCTTAGCATGATAAAGAAGATTCAAAGAGAGTGAGATGTCAGCTCCTTTCATTCAGTAAGTAGCTTCAAACATTTCTGGTATATGAATAACATGATGTTTTTCAATGGCAAAAATCAATGAATATTGTAAATGCACAAACAGTAATTTCTCCGCATTGCAAGGTGCAATTCTGAAATTTTTTGCTTTTTCCTGCTCCTCTTAGCATGATAAAGAAGATTCAAAGAGAGTGAGATGCCAGCTCCTTTCATTCAGTCAGTAGCTTCAATCATTTCTGGACGTTTTTCAATGGCAAAAATCAATGAATATTGTAAATGCACAAACAGTAATTTCTCCGCATTGCAAGGTGCAATTCTGAAATTTTTTACTTTTTCCTGCTCCTCTTAGCATGATAAAGAAGATTCAAAGAGAGTGAGATGCCAGCTCCTTTCATTCAGTCAGTAGCTTCAATCATTTCTGGTATATGAATAACATGATGTTTTTCAATGGCAAAAATCAATGAATTTTGTAAATGCACAAACAGTAATTTCTCCGCATTGCAAGGCGCAATTCTGAAATTTTTTGCTTTTTCCTGCTCCTCTTAGCATGATAAAGAAGATTCAAAGAGAGTGAGATGCCAGCTCCTTTCATTCAGTCAGTAGCTTCAATCATTTCTGGACGTTTTTCAATGGCAAAAATCAATGAATATTGTAAATGCACAAACAGTAATTTCTCCGCATTGCAAGGTGCAATTCTGAAATTTTTTGCTTTTTCCTGCTCCTCTTAGCATGATAAAGAAGATTCAAAGAGAGTGAGATGCCAGCTCCTTTCATTCAGTCAGTAGCTTCAATCATTTCTGGACGTTTTTCAATGGCAAAAATCAATGAATATTGTAAATGCACAAACAGTAATTTCTCCGCATTGCAAGGTGCAATTCTGAAATTTTTTGCTTTTTCCTGCTCCTCTTAGCATGATAAACAAGATTCAAAGAGAGTGAGATGCCAGCTCCTTTCATTCAGTCAGTAGCTTCAATCATTTCTGGACGTTTTTCAAAGGCAAAAATCAATGAATATTGTAAATGCACAAACAGTAATTTCTCCGCATTGCAAGGTGCAATTCTGAAATTTTTTGCTTTTTCCTGCTCCTCTTAGCATGATAAAGAAGATTCAAAGAGAGTGAGATGCCAGCTCCTTTCATTCAGTCAGTAGCTTCAATCATTTCTGGACGTTTTTCAATGGCAAAAATCAATGAATATTGTAAATGCACAAACAGTAATTTCTCCGCATTGCAAGGTGCAATTCTGAAATTTTTTGCTTTTTCCTGCTCCTCTTAGCATGATAAAGAAGATTCAAAGAGAGTGAGATGCCAGCTCCTTTCATTCAGTCAGTAGCTTCAATCATTTCTGGACGTTTTTCAATGGCAAAAATCAATGAATATTGTAAATGCACAAACAGTAATTTCTCCGCATTGCAAGGTGCAATTCTGAAATTTTTTGCTTTTTCCTGCTCCTCTTAGCATGATAAAGAAGATTCAAAGAGAGTGAGATGCCAGCTCCTTTCATTCAGTCAGTAGCTTCAATCATTTCTGGACGTTTTTCAATGGCAAAAATCCATGAACATTGTAAATGCACAAACTGTAATTTCTCCGCATTGCAAGGTGCAATTCTGAAATTTTTTGCTTTTTCCTGCTCCTCTTAGCATGATAAAGAAGATTCAAAGAGAGTGAGATGCCAGCTCCTTTCATTCAGTCAGTAGCTTCAATCATTTCTGGACGTTTTTCAATGGCAAAAATCAATGAATATTGTAAATGCACAAACAGTAATTTCTCCGCATTGCAAGGTGCAATTCTGAAATTTTTTGCTTTTTCCTGCTCCTCTTAGCATGGTAAAGAAGATTCAAAGAGAGTGAGATTCCAGCTCCTTTCATTCAGTCAGTAGCTTCAAACATTTCTGGTATATGAATAACATGATGTTTTTCAATGGCAAAAATCAATGAATATTGTAAATGCACAAACAGTAATTTCTCCGCATTGCAAGGTGCAAGTCTGAAATTTTTTGCTTTTTCCTGCTCCTCTTAGCATGATAAAGAAGATTCAAAGAGAGTGAGATGCCAGCTCCTTTCATTCAGTCAGTAGCTTCAATCATTTCTGGACGTTTTTCAATGGCAAAAATCAATGAATATTGTAAATGCACAAACTGTAATTTCTCCGCATTGCAAGGTGCAATTCTGAAATTTTTTGCTTTTTCCTGCTCCTCTTAGCATGATAAAGAAGATTCAAAGAGAGTGAGATGCCAGCTCCTTTCATTCAGTCAGTAGCTTCAATCATTTCTGGACGTTTTTCAATGGCAAAAATCAATGAATATTGTAAATGCACAAACAGTAATTTCTCCGCATTGCAAGGTGCAATTCTGAAATTTTTTGCTATTTCCTGCTCCTCTTAGTATGGTAAAGAAGATTCAAAGAGAGTGAGATGCCAGCTCCTTTTATTCAGTCAGTAGCTTCAAACATTTCTGGTATATGAATAACATGATGTTTTTCAATGGCAAAAATCAATGAATATTGTAAATGCACAAACAGTAATTTCTCCGCATTGCAAGGTGCAATTCTGAAATTTTTTGCTTTTTCCTGCTCCTCTTAGCATGATAAAGAAGATTCAAAGAGAGTGAGATGCCAGCTCCTTTCATTCAGTCAGTAGCTTCAATCATTTCTGGACGTTTTTCAATGGCAAAAATCAATGAATATTGTAAATGCACAAACAGTAATTTCTCCGCATTGCAAGGTGCAATTCTGAAATTTTTTGCTTTTTCCTGCTCCTCATAGCATGATAAAGAAGATTCAAAGAGAGTGAGATGCCAGCTCCTTTCATTCAGTCAGTAGCTTCAATCATTTCTGGACGTTTTTCAATGGCAAAAATCAATGAATATTGTAAATGCACAAACAGTAATTTCTCCGCATTGCAAGGTGCAATTCTGAAATTTTTTGCTTTTTCCTGCTCCTCTTAGCATTATGAAGAAGATTCAAAGAGAGTGAGATGCCAGCTCCTTTCATTCAGTCAGTAGCTTCAAACATTTCTGGTATATGAATAACATGATGTTTTTCAATGGCAAAAATCAATGAATATTGTAAATGCACAAACAGTAATTTCTCCGCATTGCAAGGTGCAATTCTGAAATTTTTTGCTTTTTCCTGCTCCTCTTAGCATGATAAAGAAGATTCAAAGAGAGTGAGATGCCAGCTCATTTCGTTCAGTCAGTAGCTTCAATCATTTCTGGACGTTTTTCAATGGCAAAAATCATTGAATATTGTAAATGCACAAACAGTAATTTCTCCGCATTGCAAGATGCAATTCTGAAATTTTTTACTTTTTCCTGCTCCTCTTAGCATGATAAAGAAGATTCAAAGAGAGTGAGATGCCAGCTCCTTTCATTCAGTCAGTAGCTTCAATCATTTACGGTATATGAATAACATGATGTTTTTCAATCGCAAAAATCAATGAATATTGTAAATGCACAAACAGTAATTTCTCCGCATTGCAAGGTGCAATTCTGAAATTTTTTGCTTTTTCCTGCTCCTCATAGCATGATAAAGAAGATTCAAAGAGAGTGAGATGCCAGCTCCTTTCATTCAGTCAGTAGCTTCAATCATTTCTGGACGTTTTTCAATGGCAAAAATCAATGAATATTGTAAATGCACAAACAGTAATTTCTCCGCATTGCAAGGTGCAATTCTGAAATTTTTTGCTTTTTCCTGCTCCTCTTAGCATTATGAAGAAGATTCAAAGAGAGTGAGATGCCAGCTCCTTTCATTCAGTCAGTAGCTTCAAACATTTCTGGTATATGAATAACATGATGTTTTTCAATGGCAAAAATCAATGAATATTGTAAATGCACAAACAGTAATTTCTCCGCATTGCAAGGTGCAATTCTGAAATTTTTTGCTTTTTCCTGCTCCTCTTAGCATGATAAAGAAGATTCAAAGAGAGTGAGATGCCAGCTCATTTCGTTCAGTCAGTAGCTTCAATCATTTCTGGACGTTTTTCAATGGCAAAAATCATTGAATATTGTAAATGCACAAACAGTAATTTCTCCGCATTGCAAGATGCAATTCTGAAATTTTTTACTTTTTCCTGCTCCTCTTAGCATGATAAAGAAGATTCAAAGAGAGTGAGATGCCAGCTCCTTTCATTCAGTCAGTAGCTTCAATCATTTACGGTATATGAATAACATGATGTTTTTCAATCGCAAAAATCAATGAATATTGTAAATGCACAAACAGTAATTTCTCCGCATTGCAAGGTGCAATTCTGAAATTTTTTGCTTTTTCCTGCTCCTCTTAGCATGATAAAGAAGATTCAAAGAGAGTGAGATGCCAGCTCCTTTCATTCAGTCAGTAGCTTCAATCATTTCTGGACGTTTTTCAATGGCAAAAATCAATGAATATTGTAAATGCACAAACAGTAATTTCTCCGCATTGCAAGGTGCAATTCTGAAATTTTTTACTTTTTCCTGCTCCTCTTAGCATGATAAAGAAGATTCAAAGAGAGTGAGATGCCAGCTCCTTTCATTCAGTCAGTAGCTTCAATCATTTCTGGTATATGAATAACATGATGTTTTTCAATGGCAAAAATCAATGAATTTTGTAAATGCACAAACAGTAATTTCTCCGCATTGCAAGGCGCAATTCTGAAATTTTTTGCTTTTTCCTGCTCCTCTTAGCATGATAAAGAAGATTCAAAGAGAGTGAGATGCCAGCTCGTTTCATTCAGTCGGTAGCTTCAATCATTTCTGGACGTTTTTCAATTGCAAAAATCAATGAATATTGTAAATGCACAAACAGTAATTTCTCCGCATTGCAAGGTGCAATTCTGAAATTTTTTGCTTTTTCCTGCTCCTGTTAGCATGATAAAGAAGATTCAAAGAGAGTGAGATGCCAGCTCCTTTCATTCAGTCAGTAGCTTCAATCATTTCTGGTATATGAATAACATGATGTTTTTCAATGGCAAAAATCAATGAATATTGTAAATGCACAAACAGTAATTTATCCGCATTGCAAGGTGCAATTCTGAAATTTTTTGCTTTTTCCTGCTCCTCTTAGCATGATAAAGAAGATTCAAAGAGAGTGAGATGCCAGCTCCTTTCATTCAGTCAGTAGCTTCAAACATTTCTGGTATATGAATAACATGATGTTTTTCAATGGCAAAAATCAATGAATATTGTAAATGCACAAACAGTAATTTCTCCGCATTGCAAGGTGCAATTCTGAAATTTTTTGCTTTTTCCTGCTCCTCTTAGCATGATAAAGAAGATTCAAAGAGAGTGAGATGCCAGCTCCTTTCATTCAGTCAGTAGCTTCAATCATTTCTGGACGTTTTTCAATGGCAAAAATCAATGAATATTGTAAATGCACAAACAGTAATTTCTCCGCATTGCAAGGTGCAATTCTGAAATTTTTTGCTTTTTCCTGCTCCTCATAGCATGATAAAGAAGATTCAAAGAGAGTGAGATGCCAGCTCCTTTCATTCAGTCAGTAGCTTCAATCATTTCTGGACGTTTTTCAATGGCAAAAATCAATGAATATTGTAAATGCACAAACAGTAATTTCTCCGCATTGCAAGGTGCAATTCTGAAATTTTTTGCTTTTTCCTGCTCCTCTTAGCATTATGAAGAAGATTCAAAGAGAGTGAGATGCCAGCTCCTTTCATTCAGTCAGTAGCTTCAAACATTTCTGGTATATGAATAACATGATGTTTTTCAATGGCAAAAATCAATGAATATTGTAAATGCACAAACAGTAATTTCTCCGCATTGCAAGGTGCAATTCTGAAATTTTTTGCTTTTTCCTGCTCCTCTTAGCATGATAAAGAAGATTCAAAGAGAGTGAGATGCCAGCTCCTTTCGTTCAGTCAGTAGCTTCAATCATTTCTGGACGTTTTTCAATGGCAAAAATCATTGAATATTGTAAATGCACAAACAGTAATTTCTCCGCATTGCAAGATGCAATTCTGAAATTTTTTACTTTTTCCTGCTCCTCTTAGCATGATAAAGAAGATTCAAAGAGAGTGAGATGCCAGCTCCTTTCATTCAGTCAGTAGCTTCAATCATTTACGGTATATGAATAACATGATGTTTTTCAATCGCAAAAATCAATGAATATTGTAAATGCACAAACAGTAATTTCTCCGCATTGCAAGGTGCAATTCTGAAATTTTTTGCTTTTTCCTGCTCCTCTTAGCATGATAAAGAAGATTCAAAGAGAGTGAGATGCCAGCTCCTTTCATTCAGTCAGTAGCTTCAATCATTTCTGGACGTTTTTCAATGGCAAAAATCAATGAATATTGTAAATGCACAAACAGTAATTTCTCCGCATTGCAAGGTGCAATTCTGAAATTTTTTACTTTTTCCTGCTCCTCTTAGCATGATAAAGAAGATTCAAAGAGAGTGAGATGCCAGCTCCTTTCATTCAGTCAGTAGCTTCAATCATTTCTGGTATATGAATAACATGATGTTTTTCAATGGCAAAAATCAATGAATTTTGTAAATGCACAAACAGTAATTTCTCCGCATTGCAAGGCGCAATTCTGAAATTTTTTGCTTTTTCCTGCTCCTCTTAGCATGATAAAGAAGATTCAAAGAGAGTGAGATGCCAGCTCCTTTCATTCAGTCAGTAGCTTCAATCATTTCTGGACGTTTTTCAATGGCAAAAATCAATGAATATTGTAAATGCACAAACAGTAATTTCTCCGCATTGCAAGGTGCAATTCTGAAATTTTTTGCTTTTTCCTGCTCCTCTTAGCATGATAAAGAAGATTCAAAGAGAGTGAGATGCCAGCTCCTTTCATTCAGTCAGTAGCTTCAATCATTTCTGGACGTTTTTCAATGGCAAAAATCAATGAATATTGTAAATGCACAAACAGTAATTTCTCCGCATTGCAAGGTGCAATTCTGAAATTTTTTGCTTTTTCCTGCTCCTCTTAGCATGATAAACAAGATTCAAAGAGAGTGAGATGCCAGCTCCTTTCATTCAGTCAGTAGCTTCAATCATTTCTGGACGTTTTTCAAAGGCAAAAATCAATGAATATTGTAAATGCACAAACAGTAATATCTCCACATTGCAAAGTGCAATTCTGAAATTTTTTGCTTTTTCCTGCTAATCCTAGCATGATAAAGAAGATTCAAAGAGAGTGAGATGCCAGCTCCTTTCATTCAGTCAGTAGCTTCAATCATTTCTGGACGTTTTTCAATGGCAAAAATCAATGAATATTGTAAATGCACAAACAGTAATTTCTCCGCATTGCAAGGTGCAATTGTGAAATTTTTTGCTTTTTCCTGCTCCTCTTAGCATTATGAAGAAGATTCAAAGAGAGTGAGATGCCAGCTCCTTTCATTCAGTCAGTAGCTTCAAACATTTCTGGTATATGAATAACATGATGTTTTTCAATGGCAAAAATCAATGAATATTGTAAATGCACAAACAGTAATTTCTCCGCATTGCAAGGTGCAATTCTGAAATTTTTTGCTTTTTCCTGCTCCTCTTAGCATGATAAAGAAGATTCAAAGAGAGTGAGATGCCAGCTCATTTCGTTCAGTCAGTAGCTTCAATCATTTCTGGACGTTTTTCAATGGCAAAAATCATTGAATATTGTAAATGCACAAACAGTAATTTCTCCGCATTGCAAGATGCAATTCTGAAATTTTTTACTTTTTCCTGCTCCTCTTAGCATGATAAAGAAGATTCAAAGAGAGTGAGATGCCAGCTCCTTTCATTCAGTCAGTAGCTTCAATCATTTACGGTATATGAATAACATGATGTTTTTCAATCGCAAAAATCAATGAATATTGTAAATGCACAAACAGTAATTTCTCCGCATTGCAAGGTGCAATTCTGAAATTTTTTGCTTTTTCCTGCTCCTCTTAGCATGATAAAGAAGATTCAAAGAGAGTGAGATGCCAGCTCCTTTCATTCAGTCAGTAGCTTCAATCATTTCTGGACGTTTTTCAATGGCAAAAATCAATGAATATTGTAAATGCACAAACAGTAATTTCTCCGCATTGCAAGGTGCAATTCTGAAATTTTTTACTTTTTCCTGCTCCTCTTAGCATGATAAAGAAGATTCAAAGAGAGTGAGATGCCAGCTCCTTTCATTCAGTCAGTAGCTTCAATCATTTCTGGTATATGAATAACATGATGTTTTTCAATGGCAAAAATCAATGAATTTTGTAAATGCACAAACAGTAATTTCTCCGCATTGCAAGGCGCAATTCTGAAATTTTTTGCTTTTTCCTGCTCCTCTTAGCATGATAAAGAAGATTCAAAGAGAGTGAGATGCCAGCTCGTTTCATTCAGTCGGTAGCTTCAATCATTTCTGGACGTTTTTCAATTGCAAAAATCAATGAATATTGTAAATGCACAAACAGTAATTTCTCCGCATTGCAAGGTGCAATTCTGAAATTTTTTGCTTTTTCCTGCTCCTGTTAGCATGATAAAGAAGATTCAAAGAGAGTGAGATGCCAGCTCCTTTCATTCAGTCAGTAGCTTCAATCATTTCTGGTATATGAATAACATGATGTTTTTCAATGGCAAAAATCAATGAATATTGTAAATGCACAAACAGTAATTTATCCGCATTGCAAGGTGCAATTCTGAAATTTTTTGCTTTTTCCTGCTCCTCTTAGCATGATAAAGAAGATTCAAAGAGAGTGAGATGCCAGCTCCTTTCATTCAGTCAGTAGCTTCAAACATTTCTGGTATATGAATAACATGATGTTTTTCAATGGCAAAAATCAATGAATATTGTAAATGCACAAACAGTAATTTCTCCGCATTGCAAGGTGCAATTCTGAAATTTTTTGCTTTTTCCTGCTCCTCTTAGTATGGTAAAGAAGATTCAAAGAGAGTGAGATGCCAGCTCCTTTTATTCAGTCAGTAGCTTCAAACATTTCTGGTATATGAATAACATGATGTTTTTCAATGGCAAAAATCAATGAATATTGTAAATGCACAAACAGTAATTTCTCCGCATTGCAAGGTGCAATTCTGAAATTTTTTGCTTTTTCCTGCTCCTCTTAGCATGATAAAGAAGATTCAAAGAGAGTGAGATGCCAGCTCCTTTCATTCAGTCAGTAGCTTCAATCATTTCTGGACGTTTTTCAATGGCAAAAATCAATGAATATTGTAAATGCACAAACAGTAATTTCTCCGCATTGCAAGGTGCAATTCTGAAATTTTTTGCTTTTTCCTGCTCCTCATAGCATGATAAAGAAGATTCAAAGAGAGTGAGATGCCAGCTCCTTTCATTCAGTCAGTAGCTTCAATCATTTCTGGACGTTTTTCAATGGCAAAAATCAATGAATATTGTAAATGCACAAACAGTAATTTCTCCGCATTGCAAGGTGCAATTCTGAAATTTTTTGCTTTTTCCTGCTCCTCTTAGCATTATGAAGAAGATTCAAAGAGAGTGAGATGCCAGCTCCTTTCATTCAGTCAGTAGCTTCAAACATTTCTGGTATATGAATAACATGATGTTTTTCAATGGCAAAAATCAATGAATATTGTAAATGCACAAACAGTAATTTCTCCGCATTGCAAGGTGCAATTCTGAAATTTTTTGCTTTTTCCTGCTCCTCTTAGCATGATAAAGAAGATTCAAAGAGAGTGAGATGCCAGCTCATTTCGTTCAGTCAGTAGCTTCAATCATTTCTGGACGTTTTTCAATGGCAAAAATCATTGAATATTGTAAATGCACAAACAGTAATTTCTCCGCATTGCAAGATGCAATTCTGAAATTTTTTACTTTTTCCTGCTCCTCTTAGCATGATAAAGAAGATTCAAAGAGAGTGAGATGCCAGCTCCTTTCATTCAGTCAGTAGCTTCAATCATTTACGGTATATGAATAACATGATGTTTTTCAATCGCAAAAATCAATGAATATTGTAAATGCACAAACAGTAATTTCTCCGCATTGCAAGGTGCAATTCTGAAATTTTTTGCTTTTTCCTGCTCCTCATAGCATGATAAAGAAGATTCAAAGAGAGTGAGATGCCAGCTCCTTTCATTCAGTCAGTAGCTTCAATCATTTCTGGACGTTTTTCAATGGCAAAAATCAATGAATATTGTAAATGCACAAACAGTAATTTCTCCGCATTGCAAGGTGCAATTCTGAAATTTTTTGCTTTTTCCTGCTCCTCTTAGCATTATGAAGAAGATTCAAAGAGAGTGAGATGCCAGCTCCTTTCATTCAGTCAGTAGCTTCAAACATTTCTGGTATATGAATAACATGATGTTTTTCAATGGCAAAAATCAATGAATATTGTAAATGCACAAACAGTAATTTCTCCGCATTGCAAGGTGCAATTCTGAAATTTTTTGCTTTTTCCTGCTCCTCTTAGCATGATAAAGAAGATTCAAAGAGAGTGAGATGCCAGCTCATTTCGTTCAGTCAGTAGCTTCAATCATTTCTGGACGTTTTTCAATGGCAAAAATCATTGAATATTGTAAATGCACAAACAGTAATTTCTCCGCATTGCAAGATGCAATTCTGAAATTTTTTACTTTTTCCTGCTCCTCTTAGCATGATAAAGAAGATTCAAAGAGAGTGAGATGCCAGCTCCTTTCATTCAGTCAGTAGCTTCAATCATTTACGGTATATGAATAACATGATGTTTTTCAATCGCAAAAATCAATGAATATTGTAAATGCACAAACAGTAATTTCTCCGCATTGCAAGGTGCAATTCTGAAATTTTTTGCTTTTTCCTGCTCCTCTTAGCATGATAAAGAAGATTCAAAGAGAGTGAGATGCCAGCTCCTTTCATTCAGTCAGTAGCTTCAATCATTTCTGGACGTTTTTCAATGGCAAAAATCAATGAATATTGTAAATGCACAAACAGTAATTTCTCCGCATTGCAAGGTGCAATTCTGAAATTTTTTACTTTTTCCTGCTCCTCTTAGCATGATAAAGAAGATTCAAAGAGAGTGAGATGCCAGCTCCTTTCATTCAGTCAGTAGCTTCAATCATTTCTGGTATATGAATAACATGATGTTTTTCAATGGCAAAAATCAATGAATTTTGTAAATGCACAAACAGTAATTTCTCCGCATTGCAAGGCGCAATTCTGAAATTTTTTGCTTTTTCCTGCTCCTCTTAGCATGATAAAGAAGATTCAAAGAGAGTGAGATGCCAGCTCGTTTCATTCAGTCGGTAGCTTCAATCATTTCTGGACGTTTTTCAATTGCAAAAATCAATGAATATTGTAAATGCACAAACAGTAATTTCTCCGCATTGCAAGGTGCAATTCTGAAATTTTTTGCTTTTTCCTGCTCCTGTTAGCATGATAAAGAAGATTCAAAGAGAGTGAGATGCCAGCTCCTTTCATTCAGTCAGTAGCTTCAATCATTTCTGGTATATGAATAACATGATGTTTTTCAATGGCAAAAATCAATGAATATTGTAAATGCACAAACAGTAATTTATCCGCATTGCAAGGTGCAATTCTGAAATTTTTTGCTTTTTCCTGCTCCTCTTAGCATGATAAAGAAGATTCAAAGAGAGTGAGATGCCAGCTCCTTTCATTCAGTCAGTAGCTTCAATCATTTCTGGACGTTTTTCAATGGCAAAAATCAATGAATATTGTAAATGCACAAACAGTAATTTCTCCGCATTGCAAGGTGCAATTCTGAAATTTTTTGCTTTTTCCTGCTCCTCATAGCATGATAAAGAAGATTCAAAGAGAGTGAGATGCCAGCTCCTTTCATTCAGTCAGTAGCTTCAATCATTTCTGGACGTTTTTCAATGGCAAAAATCAATGAATATTGTAAATGCACAAACAGTAATTTCTCCGCATTGCAAGGTGCAATTCTGAAATTTTTTGCTTTTTCCTGCTCCTCTTAGCATTATGAAGAAGATTCAAAGAGAGTGAGATGCCAGCTCCTTTCATTCAGTCAGTAGCTTCAAACATTTCTGGTATATGAATAACATGATGTTTTTCAATGGCAAAAATCAATGAATATTGTAAATGCACAAACAGTAATTTCTCCGCATTGCAAGGTGCAATTCTGAAATTTTTTGCTTTTTCCTGCTCCTCTTAGCATGATAAAGAAGATTCAAAGAGAGTGAGATGCCAGCTCCTTTCGTTCAGTCAGTAGCTTCAATCATTTCTGGACGTTTTTCAATGGCAAAAATCATTGAATATTGTAAATGCACAAACAGTAATTTCTCCGCATTGCAAGATGCAATTCTGAAATTTTTTACTTTTTCCTGCTCCTCTTAGCATGATAAAGAAGATTCAAAGAGAGTGAGATGCCAGCTCCTTTCATTCAGTCAGTAGCTTCAATCATTTACGGTATATGAATAACATGATGTTTTTCAATCGCAAAAATCAATGAATATTGTAAATGCACAAACAGTAATTTCTCCGCATTGCAAGGTGCAATTCTGAAATTTTTTGCTTTTTCCTGCTCCTCTTAGCATGATAAAGAAGATTCAAAGAGAGTGAGATGCCAGCTCCTTTCATTCAGTCAGTAGCTTCAATCATTTCTGGACGTTTTTCAATGGCAAAAATCAATGAATATTGTAAATGCACAAACAGTAATTTCTCCGCATTGCAAGGTGCAATTCTGAAATTTTTTACTTTTTCCTGCTCCTCTTAGCATGATAAAGAAGATTCAAAGAGAGTGAGATGCCAGCTCCTTTCATTCAGTCAGTAGCTTCAATCATTTCTGGTATATGAATAACATGATGTTTTTCAATGGCAAAAATCAATGAATTTTGTAAATGCACAAACAGTAATTTCTCCGCATTGCAAGGCGCAATTCTGAAATTTTTTGCTTTTTCCTGCTCCTCTTAGCATGATAAAGAAGATTCAAAGAGAGTGAGATGCCAGCTCCTTTCATTCAGTCAGTAGCTTCAATCATTTCTGGACGTTTTTCAATGGCAAAAATCAATGAATATTGTAAATGCACAAACAGTAATTTCTCCGCATTGCAAGGTGCAATTCTGAAATTTTTTGCTTTTTCCTGCTCCTCTTAGCATGATAAAGAAGATTCAAAGAGAGTGAGATGCCAGCTCCTTTCATTCAGTCAGTAGCTTCAATCATTTCTGGACGTTTTTCAATGGCAAAAATCAATGAATATTGTAAATGCACAAACAGTAATTTCTCCGCATTGCAAGGTGCAATTCTGAAATTTTTTGCTTTTTCCTGCTCCTCTTAGCATGATAAACAAGATTCAAAGAGAGTGAGATGCCAGCTCCTTTCATTCAGTCAGTAGCTTCAATCATTTCTGGACGTTTTTCAAAGGCAAAAATCAATGAATATTGTAAATGCACAAACAGTAATATCTCCACATTGCAAAGTGCAATTCTGAAATTTTTTGCTTTTTCCTGCTAATCCTAGCATGATAAAGAAGATTCAAAGAGAGTGAGATGCCAGCTCCTTTCATTCAGTCAGTAGCTTCAATCATTTCTGGACGTTTTTCAATGGCAAAAATCAATGAATATTGTAAATGCACAAACAGTAATTTCTCCGCATTGCAAGGTGCAATTGTGAAATTTTTTGCTTTTTCCTGCTCCTCTTAGCATTATGAAGAAGATTCAAAGAGAGTGAGATGCCAGCTCCTTTCATTCAGTCAGTAGCTTCAAACATTTCTGGTATATGAATAACATGATGTTTTTCAATGGCAAAAATCAATGAATATTGTAAATGCACAAACAGTAATTTCTCCGCATTGCAAGGTGCAATTCTGAAATTTTTTGCTTTTTCCTGCTCCTCTTAGCATGATAAAGAAGATTCAAAGAGAGTGAGATGCCAGCTCATTTCGTTCAGTCAGTAGCTTCAATCATTTCTGGACGTTTTTCAATGGCAAAAATCATTGAATATTGTAAATGCACAAACAGTAATTTCTCCGCATTGCAAGATGCAATTCTGAAATTTTTTACTTTTTCCTGCTCCTCTTAGCATGATAAAGAAGATTCAAAGAGAGTGAGATGCCAGCTCCTTTCATTCAGTCAGTAGCTTCAATCATTTACGGTATATGAATAACATGATGTTTTTCAATCGCAAAAATCAATGAATATTGTAAATGCACAAACAGTAATTTCTCCGCATTGCAAGGTGCAATTCTGAAATTTTTTGCTTTTTCCTGCTCCTCTTAGCATGATAAAGAAGATTCAAAGAGAGTGAGATGCCAGCTCCTTTCATTCAGTCAGTAGCTTCAATCATTTCTGGACGTTTTTCAATGGCAAAAATCAATGAATATTGTAAATGCACAAACAGTAATTTCTCCGCATTGCAAGGTGCAATTCTGAAATTTTTTACTTTTTCCTGCTCCTCTTAGCATGATAAAGAAGATTCAAAGAGAGTGAGATGCCAGCTCCTTTCATTCAGTCAGTAGCTTCAATCATTTCTGGTATATGAATAACATGATGTTTTTCAATGGCAAAAATCAATGAATTTTGTAAATGCACAAACAGTAATTTCTCCGCATTGCAAGGCGCAATTCTGAAATTTTTTGCTTTTTCCTGCTCCTCTTAGCATGATAAAGAAGATTCAAAGAGAGTGAGATGCCAGCTCGTTTCATTCAGTCGGTAGCTTCAATCATTTCTGGACGTTTTTCAATTGCAAAAATCAATGAATATTGTAAATGCACAAACAGTAATTTCTCCGCATTGCAAGGTGCAATTCTGAAATTTTTTGCTTTTTCCTGCTCCTGTTAGCATGATAAAGAAGATTCAAAGAGAGTGAGATGCCAGCTCCTTTCATTCAGTCAGTAGCTTCAATCATTTCTGGTATATGAATAACATGATGTTTTTCAATGGCAAAAATCAATGAATATTGTAAATGCACAAACAGTAATTTATCCGCATTGCAAGGTGCAATTCTGAAATTTTTTGCTTTTTCCTGCTCCTCTTAGCATGATAAAGAAGATTCAAAGAGAGTGAGATGCCAGCTCCTTTCATTCAGTCAGTAGCTTCAAACATTTCTGGTATATGAATAACATGATGTTTTTCAATGGCAAAAATCAATGAATATTGTAAATGCACAAACAGTAATTTCTCCGCATTGCAAGGTGCAATTCTGAAATTTTTTGCTTTTTCCTGCTCCTCTTAGTATGGTAAAGAAGATTCAAAGAGAGTGAGATGCCAGCTCCTTTTATTCAGTCAGTAGCTTCAAACATTTCTGGTATATGAATAACATGATGTTTTTCAATGGCAAAAATCAATGAATATTGTAAATGCACAAACAGTAATTTCTCCGCATTGCAAGGTGCAATTCTGAAATTTTTTGCTTTTTCCTGCTCCTCTTAGCATGATAAAGAAGATTCAAAGAGAGTGAGATGCCAGCTCCTTTCATTCAGTCAGTAGCTTCAATCATTTCTGGACGTTTTTCAATGGCAAAAATCAATGAATATTGTAAATGCACAAACAGTAATTTCTCCGCATTGCAAGGTGCAATTCTGAAATTTTTTGCTTTTTCCTGCTCCTCATAGCATGATAAAGAAGATTCAAAGAGAGTGAGATGCCAGCTCCTTTCATTCAGTCAGTAGCTTCAATCATTTCTGGACGTTTTTCAATGGCAAAAATCAATGAATATTGTAAATGCACAAACAGTAATTTCTCCGCATTGCAAGGTGCAATTCTGAAATTTTTTGCTTTTTCCTGCTCCTCTTAGCATTATGAAGAAGATTCAAAGAGAGTGAGATGCCAGCTCCTTTCATTCAGTCAGTAGCTTCAAACATTTCTGGTATATGAATAACATGATGTTTTTCAATGGCAAAAATCAATGAATATTGTAAATGCACAAACAGTAATTTCTCCGCATTGCAAGGTGCAATTCTGAAATTTTTTGCTTTTTCCTGCTCCTCTTAGCATGATAAAGAAGATTCAAAGAGAGTGAGATGCCAGCTCATTTCGTTCAGTCAGTAGCTTCAATCATTTCTGGACGTTTTTCAATGGCAAAAATCATTGAATATTGTAAATGCACAAACAGTAATTTCTCCGCATTGCAAGATGCAATTCTGAAATTTTTTACTTTTTCCTGCTCCTCTTAGCATGATAAAGAAGATTCAAAGAGAGTGAGATGCCAGCTCCTTTCATTCAGTCAGTAGCTTCAATCATTTACGGTATATGAATAACATGATGTTTTTCAATCGCAAAAATCAATGAATATTGTAAATGCACAAACAGTAATTTCTCCGCATTGCAAGGTGCAATTCTGAAATTTTTTGCTTTTTCCTGCTCCTCATAGCATGATAAAGAAGATTCAAAGAGAGTGAGATGCCAGCTCCTTTCATTCAGTCAGTAGCTTCAATCATTTCTGGACGTTTTTCAATGGCAAAAATCAATGAATATTGTAAATGCACAAACAGTAATTTCTCCGCATTGCAAGGTGCAATTCTGAAATTTTTTGCTTTTTCCTGCTCCTCTTAGCATTATGAAGAAGATTCAAAGAGAGTGAGATGCCAGCTCCTTTCATTCAGTCAGTAGCTTCAAACATTTCTGGTATATGAATAACATGATGTTTTTCAATGGCAAAAATCAATGAATATTGTAAATGCACAAACAGTAATTTCTCCGCATTGCAAGGTGCAATTCTGAAATTTTTTGCTTTTTCCTGCTCCTCTTAGCATGATAAAGAAGATTCAAAGAGAGTGAGATGCCAGCTCATTTCGTTCAGTCAGTAGCTTCAATCATTTCTGGACGTTTTTCAATGGCAAAAATCATTGAATATTGTAAATGCACAAACAGTAATTTCTCCGCATTGCAAGATGCAATTCTGAAATTTTTTACTTTTTCCTGCTCCTCTTAGCATGATAAAGAAGATTCAAAGAGAGTGAGATGCCAGCTCCTTTCATTCAGTCAGTAGCTTCAATCATTTACGGTATATGAATAACATGATGTTTTTCAATCGCAAAAATCAATGAATATTGTAAATGCACAAACAGTAATTTCTCCGCATTGCAAGGTGCAATTCTGAAATTTTTTGCTTTTTCCTGCTCCTCTTAGCATGATAAAGAAGATTCAAAGAGAGTGAGATGCCAGCTCCTTTCATTCAGTCAGTAGCTTCAATCATTTCTGGACGTTTTTCAATGGCAAAAATCAATGAATATTGTAAATGCACAAACAGTAATTTCTCCGCATTGCAAGGTGCAATTCTGAAATTTTTTACTTTTTCCTGCTCCTCTTAGCATGATAAAGAAGATTCAAAGAGAGTGAGATGCCAGCTCCTTTCATTCAGTCAGTAGCTTCAATCATTTCTGGTATATGAATAACATGATGTTTTTCAATGGCAAAAATCAATGAATTTTGTAAATGCACAAACAGTAATTTCTCCGCATTGCAAGGCGCAATTCTGAAATTTTTTGCTTTTTCCTGCTCCTCTTAGCATGATAAAGAAGATTCAAAGAGAGTGAGATGCCAGCTCGTTTCATTCAGTCGGTAGCTTCAATCATTTCTGGACGTTTTTCAATTGCAAAAATCAATGAATATTGTAAATGCACAAACAGTAATTTCTCCGCATTGCAAGGTGCAATTCTGAAATTTTTTGCTTTTTCCTGCTCCTGTTAGCATGATAAAGAAGATTCAAAGAGAGTGAGATGCCAGCTCCTTTCATTCAGTCAGTAGCTTCAATCATTTCTGGTATATGAATAACATGATGTTTTTCAATGGCAAAAATCAATGAATATTGTAAATGCACAAACAGTAATTTATGCGCATTGCAAGGTGCAATTCTGAAATTTTTTGCTTTTTCCTGCTCCTCTTAGCATGATAAAGAAGATTCAAAGAGAGTGAGATGCCAGCTCCTTTCATTCAGTCAGTAGCTTCAAACATTTCTGGTATATGAATAACATGATGTTTTTCAATGGCAAAAATCAATGAATATTGTAAATGCACAAACAGTAATTTCTCCGCATTGCAAGGTGCAATTCTGAAATTTTTTGCTTTTTCCTGCTCCTCTTAGCATGATAAAGAAGATTCAAAGAGAGTGAGATGCCAGCTCCTTTCATTCAGTCAGTAGCTTCAATCATTTCTGGACGTTTTTCAATGGCAAAAATCAATGAATATTGTAAATGCACAAACAGTAATTTCTCCGCATTGCAAGGTGCAATTCTGAAATTTTTTGCTTTTTCCTGCTCCTCATAGCATGATAAAGAAGATTCAAAGAGAGTGAGATGCCAGCTCCTTTCATTCAGTCAGTAGCTTCAATCATTTCTGGACGTTTTTCAATGGCAAAAATCAATGAATATTGTAAATGCACAAACAGTAATTTCTCCGCATTGCAAGGTGCAATTCTGAAATTTTTTGCTTTTTCCTGCTCCTCTTAGCATGATAAAGAAGATTCAAAGAGAGTGAGATGCCAGCTCCTTTCGTTCAGTCAGTAGCTTCAATCATTTCTGGACGTTTTTCAATGGCAAAAATCATTGAATATTGTAAATGCACAAACAGTAATTTCTCCGCATTGCAAGATGCAATTCTGAAATTTTTTACTTTTTCCTGCTCCTCTTAGCATGATAAAGAAGATTCAAAGAGAGTGAGATGCCAGCTCCTTTCATTCAGTCAGTAGCTTCAATCATTTACGGTATATGAATAACATGATGTTTTTCAATCGCAAAAATCAATGAATATTGTAAATGCACAAACAGTAATTTCTCCGCATTGCAAGGTGCAATTCTGAAATTTTTTGCTTTTTCCTGCTCCTCTTAGCATGATAAAGAAGATTCAAAGAGAGTGAGATGCCAGCTCCTTTCATTCAGTCAGTAGCTTCAATCATTTCTGGACGTTTTTCAATGGCAAAAATCAATGAATATTGTAAATGCACAAACAGTAATTTCTCCGCATTGCAAGGTGCAATTCTGAAATTTTTTACTTTTTCCTGCTCCTCTTAGCATGATAAAGAAGATTCAAAGAGAGTGAGATGCCAGCTCCTTTCATTCAGTCAGTAGCTTCAATCATTTCTGGTATATGAATAACATGATGTTTTTCAATGGCAAAAATCAATGAATTTTGTAAATGCACAAACAGTAATTTCTCCGCATTGCAAGGCGCAATTCTGAAATTTTTTGCTTTTTCCTGCTCCTCTTAGCATGATAAAGAAGATTCAAAGAGAGTGAGATGCCAGCTCCTTTCATTCAGTCAGTAGCTTCAATCATTTCTGGACGTTTTTCAATGGCAAAAATCAATGAATATTGTAAATGCACAAACAGTAATTTCTCCGCATTGCAAGGTGCAATTCTGAAATTTTTTGCTTTTTCCTGCTCCTCTTAGCATGATAAAGAAGATTCAAAGAGAGTGAGATGCCAGCTCCTTTCATTCAGTCAGTAGCTTCAATCATTTCTGGACGTTTTTCAATGGCAAAAATCAATGAATATTGTAAATGCACAAACAGTAATTTCTCCGCATTGCAAGGTGCAATTCTGAAATTTTTTGCTTTTTCCTGCTCCTCTTAGCATGATAAACAAGATTCAAAGAGAGTGAGATGCCAGCTCCTTTCATTCAGTCAGTAGCTTCAATCATTTCTGGACGTTTTTCAAAGGCAAAAATCAATGAATATTGTAAATGCACAAACAGTAATATCTCCACATTGCAAAGTGCAATTCTGAAATTTTTTGCTTTTTCCTGCTAATCCTAGCATGATAAAGAAGATTCAAAGAGAGTGAGATGCCAGCTCCTTTCATTCAGTCAGTAGCTTCAATCATTTCTGGACGTTTTTCAATGGCAAAAATCAATGAATATTGTAAATGCACAAACAGTAATTTCTCCGCATTGCAAGGTGCAATTCTGAAATTTTTTGCTTTTTCCTGCTCCTCTTAGCATTATGAAGAAGATTCAAAGAGAGTGAGATGCCAGCTCCTTTCATTCAGTCAGTAGCTTCAAACATTTCTGGTATATGAATAACATGATGTTTTTCAATGGCAAAAATCAATGAATATTGTAAATGCACAAACAGTAATTTCTCCGCATTGCAAGGTGCAATTCTGAAATTTTTTGCTTTTTCCTGCTCCTCTTAGCATGATAAAGAAGATTCAAAGAGAGTGAGATGCCAGCTCATTTCGTTCAGTCAGTAGCTTCAATCATTTCTGGACGTTTTTCAATGGCAAAAATCATTGAATATTGTAAATGCACAAACAGTAATTTCTCCGCATTGCAAGATGCAATTCTGAAATTTTTTACTTTTTCCTGCTCCTCTTAGCATGATAAAGAAGATTCAAAGAGAGTGAGATGCCAGCTCCTTTCATTCAGTCAGTAGCTTCAATCATTTACGGTATATGAATAACATGATGTTTTTCAATCGCAAAAATCAATGAATATTGTAAATGCACAAACAGTAATTTCTCCGCATTGCAAGGTGCAATTCTGAAATTTTTTGCTTTTTCCTGCTCCTCTTAGCATGATAAAGAAGATTCAAAGAGAGTGAGATGCCAGCTCCTTTCATTCAGTCAGTAGCTTCAATCATTTCTGGACGTTTTTCAATGGCAAAAATCAATGAATATTGTAAATGCACAAACAGTAATTTCTCCGCATTGCAAGGTGCAATTCTGAAATTTTTTACTTTTTCCTGCTCCTCTTAGCATGATAAAGAAGATTCAAAGAGAGTGAGATGCCAGCTCCTTTCATTCAGTCAGTAGCTTCAATCATTTCTGGTATATGAATAACATGATGTTTTTCAATGGTAAAAATCAATGAATTTTGTAAATGCACAAACAGTAATTTCTCCGCATTGCAAGGCGCAATTCTGAAATTTTTTGCTTTTTCCTGCTCCTCTTAGCATGATAAAGAAGATTCAAAGAGAGTGAGATGCCAGCTCGTTTCATTCAGTCGGTAGCTTCAATCATTTCTGGACGTTTTTCAATTGCAAAAATCAATGAATATTGTAAATGCACAAACAGTAATTTCTCCGCATTGCAAGGTGCAATTCTGAAATTTTTTGCTTTTTCCTGCTCCTGTTAGCATGATAAAGAAGATTCAAAGAGAGTGAGATGCCAGCTCCTTTCATTCAGTCAGTAGCTTTAATCATTTCTGGTATATGAATAACATGATGTTTTTCAATGGCAAAAATCAATGAATATTGTAAATGCACAAACAGTAATTTATCCGCATTGCAAGGTGCAATTCTGAAATTTTTTGCTTTTTCCTGCTCCTCTTAGCATGATAAAGAAGATTCAAAGAGAGTGAGATGCCAGCTCCTTTCATTCAGTCAGTAGCTTCAAACATTTCTGGTATATGAATAACATGATGTTTTTCAATGGCAAAAATCAATGAATATTGTAAATGCACAAACAGTAATTTCTCCGCATTGCAAGGTGCAATTCTGAAATTTTTTGCTTTTTCCTGCTCCTCTTAGCATGATAAAGAAGATTCAAAGAGAGTGAGATGCCAGCTCCTTTCATTCAGTCAGTAGATTCAATCATTTCTGGACGTTTTTCAATGGCAAAAATCAATGAATATTGTAAATGCACAAACAGTAATTTCTCCGCATTGCAAGGTGCAATTCTGAAATTTTTTGCTTTTTCCTGCTCCTCATAGCATGATAAAGAAGATTCAAAGAGAGTGAGATGCCAGCTCCTTTCATTCAGTCAGTAGCTTCAATCATTTCTGGACGTTTTTCAATGGCAAAAATCAATGAATATTGTAAATGCACAAACAGTAATTTCTCCGCATTGCAAGGTGCAATTCTGAAATTTTTTGCTTTTTCCTGCTCCTCTTAGCATTATGAAGAAGATTCAAAGAGAGTGAGATGCCAGCTCCTTTCATTCAGTCAGTAGCTTCAAACATTTCTGGTATATGAATAACATGATGTTTTTCAATGGCAAAAATCAATGAATATTGTAAATGCACAAACAGTAATTTCTCCGCATTGCAAGGTGCAATTCTGAAATTTTTTGCTTTTTCCTGCTCCTCTTAGCATGATAAAGAAGATTCAAAGAGAGTGAGATGCCAGCTCCTTTCGTTCAGTCAGTAGCTTCAATCATTTCTGGACGTTTTTCAATGGCAAAAATCATTGAATATTGTAAATGCACAAACAGTAATTTCTCCGCATTGCAAGATGCAATTCTGAAATTTTTTACTTTTTCCTGCTCCTCTTAGCATGATAAAGAAGATTCAAAGAGAGTGAGATGCCAGCTCCTTTCATTCAGTCAGTAGCTTCAATCATTTACGGTATATGAATAACATGATGTTTTTCAATCGCAAAAATCAATGAATATTGTAAATGCACAAACAGTAATTTCTCCGCATTGCAAGGTGCAATTCTGAAATTTTTTGCTTTTTCCTGCTCCTCTTAGCATGATAAAGAAGATTCAAAGAGAGTGAGATGCCAGCTCCTTTCATTCAGTCAGTAGCTTCAATCATTTCTGGACGTTTTTCAATGGCAAAAATCAATGAATATTGTAAATGCACAAACAGTAATTTCTCCGCATTGCAAGGTGCAATTCTGAAATTTTTTACTTTTTCCTGCTCCTCTTAGCATGATAAAGAAGATTCAAAGAGAGTGAGATGCCAGCTCCTTTCATTCAGTCAGTAGCTTCAATCATTTCTGGTATATGAATAACATGATGTTTTTCAATGGCAAAAATCAATGAATTTTGTAAATGCACAAACAGTAATTTCTCCGCATTGCAAGGCGCAATTCTGAAATTTTTTGCTTTTTCCTGCTCCTCTTAGCATGATAAAGAAGATTCAAAGAGAGTGAGATGCCAGCTCCTTTCATTCAGTCAGTAGCTTCAATCATTTCTGGACGTTTTTCAATGGCAAAAATCAATGAATATTGTAAATGCACAAACAGTAATTTCTCCGCATTGCAAGGTGCAATTCTGAAATTTTTTGCTTTTTCCTGCTCCTCTTAGCATGATAAAGAAGATTCAAAGAGAGTGAGATGCCAGCTCCTTTCATTCAGTCAGTAGCTTCAATCATTTCTGGACGTTTTTCAATGGCAAAAATCAATGAATATTGTAAATGCACAAACAGTAATTTCTCCGCATTGCAAGGTGCAATTCTGAAATTTTTTGCTTTTTCCTGCTCCTCTTAGCATGATAAACAAGATTCAAAGAGAGTGAGATGCCAGCTCCTTTCATTCAGTCAGTAGCTTCAATCATTTCTGGACGTTTTTCAAAGGCAAAAATCAATGAATATTGTAAATGCACAAACAGTAATTTCTCCGCATTGCAAGGTGCAATTCTGAAATTTTTTGCTTTTTCCTGCTCCTCTTAGCATGATAAAGAAGATTCAAAGAGAGTGAGATGCCAGCTCCTTTCATTCAGTCAGTAGCTTCAAACATTTCTGGTATATGAATAACATGTTTTTCAATGGCAAAAATCAATGAATATTGTAAATGCACAAACAGTAATTTCTCCGCATTGCAAGGTGCAATTCTGAAATTTTTTGCTTTTTCCTGCTCCTCTTAGCATGATAAAGAAGATTCAAAGAGAGTGAGATGCCAGCTCCTTTCATTCAGTCAGTAGCTTCAATCATTTCTGGACGTTTTTCAATGGCAAAAATCAATGAATATTGTAAATGCACAAACAGTGATTTCTCCGCATTGCAAGGTGCAATTCTGAAATTTTTTGCTTTTTCCTGCTCCTCTTAGCATGATAAAGAAGATTCAAAGAGAGTGAGATGCCAGCTCCTTTCATTCAGTCAGTAGCTTCAATCATTTCTGGACGTTTTTCAATGGCAAAAATCAATGAATATTGTAAATGCACAAACAGTAATTTCTCCGCATTGCAAGGTGCAATTCTGAAATTTTTTGCTTTTTCCTGCTCCTCATAGCATGATAAAGAATATTCAAAGAGAGTGAGATGCCAGCTCCTTTCATTCAGTCAGTAGCTTCAATCATTTCTGGACGTTTTTCAATGGCAAAAATCAATGAATATTGTAAATGCACAAACAGTAATTTCTCCGCATTGCAAGGTGCAATTCTGAAATTTTTTGCTTTTTCCTGCTCCTCTTAGCATTATGAAGAAGATTCAAAGAGAGTGAGATGCCAGCTCCTTTCATTCAGTCAGTAGCTTCAAACATTTCTGGTATATGAATAACATGATGTTTTTCAATGGCAAAAATCAATGAATATTGTAAATGCACAAACAGTAATTTCTCCGCATTGCAAGGTGCAATTCTGAAATTTTTTGCTTTTTCCTGCTCCTCTTAGCATGATGAAGATTCAAAGAGAGTGAGATGCCAGCTCATTTCGTTCAGTCAGTAGCTTCAATCATTTCTGGACGTTTTTCAATGGCAAAAATCATTGAATATTGTAAATGCACAAACAGTAATTTCTCCGCATTGCAAGATGCAATTCTGAAATTTTTTACTTTTTCCTGCTCCTCTTAGCATGATAAAGAAGATTCAAAGAGAGTGAGATGCCAGCTCCTTTCATTCAGTCAGTAGCTTCAATCATTTACGGTATATGAATAACATGATGTTTTTCAATCGCAAAAATCAATGAATATTGTAAATGCACAAACAGTAATTTCTCCGCATTGCAAGGTGCAATTCTGAAATTTTTTGCTTTTTCCTGCTCCTCTTAGCATGATAAAGAAGATTCAAAGAGAGTGAGATGCCAGCTCCTTTCATTCAGTCAGTAGCTTCAATCATTTCTGGACGTTTTTCAATGGCAAAAATCAATGAATATTGTAAATGCACAAACAGTAATTTCTCCGCATTGCAAGGTGCAATTCTGAAATTTTTTACTTTTTCCTGCTCCTCTTAGCATGATAAAGAAGATTCAAAGAGAGTGAGATGCCAGCTCCTTTCATTCAGTCAGTAGCTTCAATCATTTCTGGTATATGAATAACATGACGTTTTTCAATGGCAAAAATCAATGAATTTTGTAAATGCACAAACAGTAATTTCTCCGCATTGCAAGGCGCAATTCTGAAATTTTTTGCTTTTTCCTGCTCCTCTTAGCATGATAAAGAAGATTCAAAGAGAGTGAGATGCCAGCTCCTTTCATTCAGTCAGTAGCTTCAATCATTTCTGGACGTTTTTCAATGGCAAAAATCAATGAATATTGTAAATGCACAAACAGTAATTTCTCCGCATTGCAAGGTGCAATTCTGAAATTTTTTGCTTTTTCCTGCTCCTCTTAGCATGATAAAGAAGATTCAAAGAGAGTGAGATGCCAGCTCCTTTCATTCAGTCAGTAGCTTCAATCATTTCTGGACGTTTTTCAATGGCAAAAATCAATGAATATTGTAAATGCACAAACAGTAATTTCTCCGCATTGCAAGGTGCAATTCTGAAATTTTTTGCTTTTTCCTGCTCCTCTTAGCATGATAAACAAGATTCAAAGAGAGTGAGATGCCAGCTCCTTTCATTCAGTCAGTAGCTTCAATCATTTCTGGACGTTTTTCAAAGGCAAAAATCAATGAATATTGTAAATGCACAAACAGTAATTTCTCCGCATTGCAAGGTGCAATTCTGAAATTTTTTGCTTTTTCCTGCTCCTCTTAGCATGATAAAGAAGATTCAAAGAGAGTGAGATGCCAGCTCCTTTCATTCAGTCAGTAGCTTCAAACATTTCTGGTATATGAATAACATGTTTTTCAATGGCAAAAATCAATGAATATTGTAAATGCACAAACAGTAATTTCTCCGCATTGCAAGGTGCAATTCTGAAATTTTTTGCTTTTTCCTGCTCCTCTTAGCATGATAAAGAAGATTCAAAGAGAGTGAGATGCCAGCTCCTTTCATTCAGTCAGTAGCTTCAATCATTTCTGGACGTTTTTCAATGGCAAAAATCAATGAATATTGTAAATGCACAAACAGTAATTTCTCCGCATTGCAAGGTGCAATTCTGAAATTTTTTGCTTTTTCCTGCTCCTCTTAGCATGATAAAGAAGATTCAAAGAGAGTGAGATGCCAGCTCCTTTCATTCAGTCAGTAGCTTCAATCATTTCTGGACGTTTTTCAATGGCAAAAATCCATGAACATTGTAAATGCACAAACTGTAATTTCTCCGCATTGCAAGGTGCAATTCTGAAATTTTTTGCTTTTTCCTGCTCCTCTTAGCATGATAAAGAAGATTCAAAGAGAGTGAGATGCCAGCTCCTTTCATTCAGTCAGTAGCTTCAATCATTTCTGGACGTTTTTCAATGGCAAAAATCAATGAATATTGTAAATGCACAAACAGTAATTTCTCCGCATTGCAAGGTGCAATTCTGAAATTTTTTGCTTTTTCCTGCTCCTCTTAGCATGGTAAAGAAGATTCAAAGAGAGTGAGATTCCAGCTCCTTTCATTCAGTCAGTAGCTTCAAACATTTCTGGTATATGAATAACATGATGTTTTTCAATGGCAAAAATCAATGAATATTGTAAATGCACAAACAGTAATTTCTCCGCATTGCAAGGTGCAAGTCTGAAATTTTTTGCTTTTTCCTGCTCCTCTTAGCATGATAAAGAAGATTCAAAGAGAGTGAGATGCCAGCTCCTTTCATTCAGTCAGTAGCTTCAATCATTTCTGGACGTTTTTCAATGGCAAAAATCAATGAATATTGTAAATGCACAAACTGTAATTTCTCCGCATTGCAAGGTGCAATTCTGAAATTTTTTGCTTTTTCCTGCTCCTCTTAGCATGATAA
Source organism: Phyllobates terribilis (assembly GCF_046119375.1). NCBI lineage: Eukaryota > Metazoa > Chordata > Amphibia > Anura > Dendrobatidae > Phyllobates > Phyllobates terribilis. The sequence goes on from NW_027365197.1 coordinate 117,012, forward strand.
AGAAGATTCAAAGAGAGTGAGATGCCAGCTCCTTTCATTCAGTCAGTAGCTTCAATCATTTCTGGACGTTTTTCAATGGCAAAAATCAATGAATATTGTAAATGCACAAACAGTAATTTCTCCGCATTGCAAGGTGCAATTCTGAAATTTTTTGCTATTTCCTGCTCCTCTTAGTATGGTAAAGAAGATTCAAAGAGAGTGAGATGCCAGCTCCTTTTATTCAGTCAGTAGCTTCAAACATTTCTGGTATATGAATAACATGATGTTTTTCAATGGCAAAAATCAATGAATATTGTAAATGCACAAACAGTAATTTCTCCGCATTGCAAGGTGCAATTCTGAAATTTTTTGCTTTTTCCTGCTCCTCTTAGCATGATAAAGAAGATTCAAAGAGAGTGAGATGCCAGCTCCTTTCATTCAGTCAGTAGCTTCAATCATTTCTGGACGTTTTTCAATGGCAAAAATCAATGAATATTGTAAATGCACAAACAGTAATTTCTCCGCATTGCAAGGTGCAATTCTGAAATTTTTTGCTTTTTCCTGCTCCTCATAGCATGATAAAGAAGATTCAAAGAGAGTGAGATGCCAGCTCCTTTCATTCAGTCAGTAGCTTCAATCATTTCTGGACGTTTTTCAATGGCAAAAATCAATGAATATTGTAAATGCACAAACAGTAATTTCTCCGCATTGCAAGGTGCAATTCTGAAATTTTTTGCTTTTTCCTGCTCCTCTTAGCATTATGAAGAAGATTCAAAGAGAGTGAGATGCCAGCTCCTTTCATTCTGTAAGTAGCTTCAAACATTTCTGGTATATGAATAACATGATGTTTTTCAATGGCAAAAATCAATGAATATTGTAAATGCACAAACAGTAATTTCTCCGCATTGCAAGGTGCAATTCTGAAATTTTTTGCTTTTTCCTGCTCCTCTTAGCATGATAAAGAAGATTCAAAGAGAGTGAGATGCCAGCTCATTTCTTTCAGTCAGTAGCTTCAATCATTTCTGGACGTTTTTCAATGGCAAAAATCGTTGAATATTGTAAATGCACAAACAGTAATTTCTCCGCATTGCAAGATGCAATTCTGAAATTTTTTACTTTTTCCTGCTCCTCTTAGCATGATAAAGAAGATTCAAAGAGAGTGAGATGCCAGCTCCTTTCATTCAGTCAGTAGCTTCAATCATTTACGGTATATGAATAACATGATGTTTTTCAATCGCAAAAATCAATGAATATTGTAAATGCACAAACAGTAATTTCTCCGCATTGCAAGGTGCAATTCTGAAATTTTTTGCTTTTTCCTGCTCCTCATAGCATGATAAAGAAGATTCAAAGAGAGTGAGATGCCAGCTCCTTTCATTCAGTCAGTAGCTTCAATCATTTCTGGACGTTTTTCAATGGCAAAAATCAATGAATATTGTAAATGCACAAACAGTAATTTCTCCGCATTGCAAGGTGCAATTCTGAAATTTTTTGCTTTTTCCTGCTCCTCTTAGCATTATGAAGAAGATTCAAAGAGAGTGAGATGCCAGCTCTTTTCATTCAGTCAGTAGCTTCAAACATTTCTGGTATATGAATAACATGATGTTTTTCAATGGCAAAAATCAATGAATATTGTAAATGCACAAACAGTAATTTCTCCGCATTGCAAGGTGCAATTCTGAAATTTTTTGCTTTTTCCTGCTCCTCTTAGCATGATAAAGAAGATTCAAAGAGAGTGAGATGCCAGCTCATTTCGTTCAGTCAGTAGCTTCAATCATTTCTGGACGTTTTTCAATGGCAAAAATCATTGAATATTGTAAATGCACAAACAGTAATTTCTCCGCATTGCAAGATGCAATTCTGAAATTTTTTACTTTTTCCTGCTCCTCTTAGCATGATAAAGAAGATTCAAAGAGAGTGAGATGCCAGCTCCTTTCATTCAGTCAGTAGCTTCAATCATTTACGGTATATGAATAACATGATGTTTTTCAATCGCAAAAATCAATGAATATTGTAAATGCACAAACAGTAATTTCTCCGCATTGCAAGGTGCAATTCTGAAATTTTTTGCTTTTTCCTGCTCCTCTTAGCATGATAAAGAAGATTCAAAGAGAGTGAGATGCCAGCTCCTTTCATTCAGTCAGTAGCTTCAATCATTTCTGGACGTTTTTCAATGGCAAAAATCAATGAATATTGTAAATGCACAAACAGTAATTTCTCCGCATTGCAAGGTGCAATTCTGAAATTTTTTACTTTTTCCTGCTCCTCTTAGCATGATAAAGAAGATTCAAAGAGAGTGAGATGCCAGCTCCTTTCATTCAGTCAGTAGCTTCAATCATTTCTGGTATATGAATAACATGATGTTTTTCAATGGCAAAAATCAATGAATTTTGTAAATGCACAAACAGTAATTTCTCCGCATTGCAAGGCGCAATTCTGAAATTTTTTGCTTTTTCCTGCTCCTCTTAGCATGATAAAGAAGATTCAAAGAGAGTGAGATGCCAGCTCCTTTCATTCAGTCAGTAGCTTCAATCATTTCTGGACGTTTTTCAATGGCAAAAATCAATGAATATTGTAAATGCACAAACAGTAATTTCTCCGCATTGCAAGGTGCAATTCTGAAATTTTTTGCTTTTTCCTGCTCCTCTTAGCATGATAAAGAAGATTCAAAGAGAGTGAGATGCCAGCTCCTTTCATTCAGTCAGTAGCTTCAATCATTTCTGGACGTTTTTCAATGGCAAAAATCAATGAATATTGTAAATGCACAAACAGTAATTTCTCCGCATTGCAAGGTGCAATTCTGAAATTTTTTGCTTTTTCCTGCTCCTCTTAGCATGATAAACAAGATTCAAAGAGAGTGAGATGCCAGCTCCTTTCATTCAGTCAGTAGCTTCAATCATTTCTGGACGTTTTTCAAAGGCAAAAATCAATGAATATTGTAAATGCACAAACAGTAATTTCTCCGCATTGCAAGGTGCAATTCTGAAATTTTTTGCTTTTTCCTGCTCCTCTTAGCATGATAAAGAAGATTCAAAGAGAGTGAGATGCCAGCTCCTTTCATTCAGTCAGTAGCTTCAATCATTTCTGGACGTTTTTCAATGGCAAAAATCAATGAATATTGTAAATGCACAAACAGTAATTTCTCCGCATTGCAAGGTGCAATTCTGAAATTTTTTGCTTTTTCCTGCTCCTCTTAGCATGATAAAGAAGATTCAAAGAGAGTGAGATGCCAGCTCATTTCTTTCAGTCAGTAGCTTCAATCATTTCTGGACGTTTTTCAATGGCAAAAATCATTGAATATTGTAAATGCACAAACAGTAATTTCTCCGCATTGCAAGATGCAATTCTGAAATTTTTTACTTTTTCCTGCTCCTCTTAGCATGATAAAGAAGATTCAAAGAGAGTGAGATGCCAGCTCCTTTCATTCAGTCATTAGCTTCAATCATTTACGGTATATGAATAACATGATGTTTTTCAATCGCAAAAATCAATGAATATTGTAAATGCACAAACAGTAATTTCTCCGCATTGCAAGGTGCAATTCTGAAATTTTTTGCTTTTTCCTGCTCCTCATAGCATGATAAAGAAGATTCAAAGAGAGTGAGATGCCAGCTCCTTTCATTCAGTCAGTAGCTTCAATCATTTCTGGACGTTTTTCAATGGCAAAAATCAATGAATATTGTAAATGCACAAACAGTAATTTCTCCGCATTGCAAGGTGCAATTCTGAAATTTTTTGCTTTTTCCTGCTCCTCTTAGCATTATGAAGAAGATTCAAAGAGAGTGAGATGCCAGCTCTTTTCATTCAGTCAGTAGCTTCAAACATTTCTGGTATATGAATAACATGATGTTTTTCAATGGCAAAAATCAATGAATATTGTAAATGCACAAACAGTAATTTCTCCGCATTGCAAGGTGCAATTCTGAAATTTTTTGCTTTTTCCTGCTCCTCTTAGCATGATAAAGAAGATTCAAAGAGAGTGAGATGCCAGCTCATTTCGTTCAGTCAGTAGCTTCAATCATTTCTGGACGTTTTTCAATGGCAAAAATCATTGAATATTGTAAATGCACAAACAGTAATTTCTCCGCATTGCAAGATGCAATTCTGAAATTTTTTACTTTTTCCTGCTCCTCTTAGCATGAAAAAGAAGATTCAAAGAGAGTGAGATGCCAGCTCCTTTCATTCAGTCAGTAGCTTCAATCATTTACGGTATATGAATAACATGATGTTTTTCAATCGCAAAAATCAATGAATATTGTAAATGCACAAACAGTAATTTCTCCGCATTGCAAGGTGCAATCCTGAAATTTTTTGCTTTTTCCTGCTCCTCTTAGCATGATAAAGAAGATTCAAAGAGAGTGAGATGCCAGCTCCTTTCATTCAGTCAGTAGCTTCAATCATTTCTGGACGTTTTTCAATGGCAAAAATCAATGAATATTGTAAATGCACAAACAGTAATTTCTCCGCATTGCAAGGTGCAATTCTGAAATTTTTTACTTTTTCCTGCTCCTCTTAGCATGATAAAGAAGATTCAAAGAGAGTGAGATGCCAGCTCCTTTCATTCAGTCAGTAGCTTCAATCATTTCTGGTATATGAATAACATGATGTTTTTCAATGGCAAAAATCAATGAATTTTGTAAATGCACAAACAGTAATTTCTCCGCATTGCAAGGCGCAATTCTGAAATTTTTTGCTTTTTCCTGCTCCTCTTAGCATGATAAAGAAGATTCAAAGAGAGTGAGATGCCAGCTCCTTTCATTCAGTCAGTAGCTTCAATCATTTCTGGACGTTTTTCAATGGCAAAAATCAATGAATATTGTAAATGCACAAACAGTAATTTCTCCGCATTGCAAGGTGCAATTCTGAAATTTTTTGCTTTTTCCTGCTCCTCTTAGCATGATAAAGAAGATTCAAAGAGAGTGAGATGCCAGCTCCTTTCATTCAGTCAGTAGCTTCAATCATTTCTGGACGTTTTTCAATGGCAAAAATCAATGAATATTGTAAATGCACAAACAGTAATTTCTCCGCATTGCAAGGTGCAATTCTGAAATTTTTTGCTTTTTCCTGCTCCTCTTAGCATGATAAACAAGATTCAAAGAGAGTGAGATGCCAGCTCCTTTCATTCAGTCAGTAGCTTCAATCATTTCTGGACGTTTTTCAAAGGCAAAAATCAATGAATATTGTAAATGCACAAACAGTAATTTCTCCGCATTGCAAGGTGCAATTCTGAAATTTTTTGCTTTTTCCTGCTCCTCTTAGCATGATAAAGAAGATTCAAAGAGAGTGAGATGCCAGCTCCTTTCATTCAGTCAGTAGCTTCAATCATTTCTGGACGTTTTTCAATGGCAAAAATCAATGAATATTGTAAATGCACAAACAGTAATTTCTCCGCATTGCAAGGTGCAATTCTGAAATTTTTTGCTTTTTCCTGCTCCTCTTAGCATGATAAAGAAGATTCAAAGAGAGTGAGATGCCAGCTCCTTTCATTCAGTCAGTAGCTTCAATCATTTCTGGACGTTTTTCAATGGCAAAAATCCATGAACATTGTAAATGCACAAACTGTAATTTCTCCGCATTGCAAGGTGCAATTCTGAAATTTTTTGCTTTTTCCTGCTCCTCTTAGCATGATAAAGAAGATTCAAAGAGAGTGAGATGCCAGCTCCTTTCATTCAGTCAGTAGCTTCAATCATTTCTGGACGTTTTTCAATGGCAAAAATCAATGAATATTGTAAATGCACAAACAGTAATTTCTCCGCATTGCAAGGTGCAATTCTGAAATTTTTTGCTTTTTCCTGCTCCTCTTAGCATGGTAAAGAAGATTCAAAGAGAGTGAGATTCCAGCTCCTTTCATTCAGTCAGTAGCTTCAAACATTTCTGGTATATGAATAACATGATGTTTTTCAATGGCAAAAATCAATGAATATTGTAAATGCACAAACAGTAATTTCTCCGCATTGCAAGGTGCAAGTCTGAAATTTTTTGCTTTTTCCTGCTCCTCTTAGCATGATAAAGAAGATTCAAAGAGAGTGAGATGCCAGCTCCTTTCATTCAGTCAGTAGCTTCAATCATTTCTGGACGTTTTTCAATGGCAAAAATCAATGAATATTGTAAATGCACAAACTGTAATTTCTCCGCATTGCAAGGTGCAATTCTGAAATTTTTTGCTTTTTCCTGCTCCTCTTAGCATGATAAAGAAGATTCAAAGAGAGTGAGATGCCAGCTCCTTTCATTCAGTCAGTAGCTTCAATCATTTCTGGACGTTTTTCAATGGCAAAAATCAATGAATATTGTAAATGCACAAACAGTAATTTCTCCGCATTGCAAGGTGCAATTCTGAAATTTTTTGCTATTTCCTGCTCCTCTTAGTATGGTAAAGAAGATTCAAAGAGAGTGAGATGCCAGCTCCTTTTATTCAGTCAGTAGCTTCAAACATTTCTGGTATATGAATAACATGATGTTTTTCAATGGCAAAAATCAATGAATATTGTAAATGCACAAACAGTAATTTCTCCGCATTGCAAGGTGCAAGTCTGAAATTTTTTGCTTTTTCCTGCTCCTCTTAGCATGATAAAAAGATTCAAAGAGAGTGAGATGCCAGCTCCTTTCATTCAGTCAGTAGCTTCAAACATTTCTGGTATATGAATAACATGATGTTTTTCAATGGCAAAAATCAATGAATATTGTAAATGCACAAACAGTAATTTCTCCGCATTGCAAGGTGCAATTCTGAAATTTTTTGCTTTTTCCTGCTCCTCTTAGCATGATAAAGAAGATTCAAAGAGAGTGAGATGCCAGCTCCTTTCATTCAGTCAGTAGCTTCAATCATTTCTGGACGTTTTTCAATGGCAAAAATCAATGAATATTGTAAATGCACAAACAGTAATTTCTCCGCATTGCAAGGTGCAATTCTGAAATTTTTTGCTTTTTCCTGCTCCTCTTAGCATGATAAACAAGATTCAAAGAGAGTGAGATGCCAGCTCCTTTCATTCAGTCAGTAGCTTCAATCATTTCTGGACGTTTTTCAAAGGCAAAAATCAATGAATATTGTAAATGCACAAACAGTAATTTCTCCGCATTGCAAGGTGCAATTCTGAAATTTTTTGCTTTTTCCTGCTCCTCTTAGCACGATAAAGAAGATTCAAAGAGAGTGAGATGCCAGCTCCTTTCATTCAGTCAGTAGCTTCAAACATTTCTGGTATATGAATAACATGATGTTTTTCAATGGCAAAAATCAATGAATATTGTAAATGCACAAACAGTAATTTCTCCGCATTGCAAGGTGCAATTCTGAAATTTTTTGCTTTTTCCTGCTCCTCTTAGCATGATAAAGAAGATTCAAAGAGAGTGAGATGCCAGCTCCTTTCATTCAGTCAGTAGCTTCAATCATTTCTGGACGTTTTTCAATTGCAAAAATCAATGAATATTGTAAATGCACAAACAGTAATTTCTCCGCATTGCAAGGTGCAATTCTGAAATTTTTTGCTTTTTCCTGCTCCTCTTAGCATGATAAAGACGATTCAAAGAGAGTGAGATGCCAGCTACTTTCATTCAGTCAGTAGCTTCAATCATTTCTGGTATATGAATAACATGATGTTTTTCAATGGCAAAAATCAATGAATATTGTAAATGCACAAACAGTAATTTCTCCGCATTGCAAGGTGCAATTCTGAAATTTTTTGCTTTTTCCTGCTGCTCTTAGCATGATAAAGAAGATTCAAAGAGAGTGAGATGCCAGCTCCTTTCATTCAGTCAGTAGCTTCAATCATTTCTGGTATATGAATAACATGATGTTTTTCAATGGCAAAAATCAATGAATATTGTAAATGCACAAACAGTAATTTATCCGCATTGCAAGGTGCAATTCTGAAATTTTTTGCTTTTTCCTGCTCCTCTTAGCATGATAAAGAAGATTCAAAGAGAGTGAGATGCCAGCTCCTTTCATTCAGTCAGTAGCTTCAAACATTTCTGGTATATGAATAACATGATGATTTTCAATGGCAAAAATCAATGAATATTGTAAATGCACAAACAGTAATTTCTCCGCATTGCAAGGTGCAATTCTGAAATTTTTTGCTTTTTCCTGCTCCTCTTAGCATGATAAAGAAGATTCAAAGAGAGTGAGATGCCAGCTCCCTTCATTCAGTCAGTAGCTTCAATCATTTCTGGACGTTTTTCAATGGCAAAAATCAATGAATATTGTAAATGCACAAACAGTAATTTCTCCGCATTGCAAGGTGCAATTCTGAAATTTTTTGCTTTTTCCTGCTCCTCTTAGCATGATAAAGAAGATTCAAAGAGAGTGAGATGCCAGCTCCTTTCATTCAGTCAGTAGCTTCAATCATTTCTGGTATATGAATAACATGATGTTTTTCAATGGCAAAAATCAATGAATTTTGTAAATGCACAAACAGTAATTTCTCCGCATTGCAAGGTGCAATTCTGAAATTTTTTGCTTTTTCCTGCTCCTCTTAGCATGATAAAGAAGATTCAAAGAGAGTGAGATGCCAGCTCCTTTCATTCAGTCAGTAGCTTCAATCATTTCTGGACGTTTTTCAATGGCAAAAATCAATGAATTGTAAATGCACAAACAGTAATTTCTCCGCATTGCAAGGTGCAATTCTGAAATTTTTTGCTTTTTCCTGCTCCTCTTAGCATGATAAAGAAGATTCAAAGAGAGTGAGATGCCAGCTCCTTTCATTCAGTCAGTAGCTTCAAACATTTCTGGTATATGAATAACATGATGTTTTTCAATGGCAAAAATCAATGAATATTTTAAATGCACAAACAGTGATTTCTCCGCATTGCAAGGTGCAATTCTGAAATTTTTTGCTTTTTCCTGCTCCTCTTTGCATGATAAAGAAGATTTAAAGAGAGTGAGATGCCAGCTCCTTTCGTTCAGTCAGTAGCTTCAATCATTTCTGGACGTTTTTCAATGGCAAAAATCATTGAATATTGTAAATGCACAAACATTAATTTCTCCGCATTGCAAGGTGCAATTCTGAAATTTTTTACTTTTTCCTGCTCCTCTTAGCATGATAAAGAAGATTCAAAGAGAGTGAGATGCCAGCTCCTTTCATTCAGTCAGTAGCTTCAATCATTTCTGGTATATGAATAACATGATGTTTTTCAATGGCAAAAATCAATGAATATTGTAAATGCACAAACAGTAATTTCTCCACATTGCAAGGTGCAATTCTGAAATTTTTTACTTTTTCCTGCTCCTCTTAGCATGATAAAGAAGATTCAAAGAGAGTGAGATGCCAGCTCTTTCATTCAGTCAGTAGCTTCAATCATTTCTGGTATATGAATAACATGATGTTTTTCAATGGCAAAAATCAATGAATATTGTAAATGCACAAACAGTAATTTATCCGCATTGCAAGGTGCAATTCTGAAATTTTTTGCTTTTTCCTGCTCCTCTTAGCATGATAAAGAAGATTCAAAGAGAGTGAGATGCCAGCTCCTTTCATTCAGTCAGTAGCTTCAAACATTTCTGGTATATGAATAACATGATGATTTTCAATGGCAAAAATCAATTAATATTGTAAATGCACAAACAGTAATTTCTCCGCATTGCAAGGTGCAATTCTGAAATTTTTTGCTTTTTCCTGCTCCTCTTAGCATGATAAAGAAGATTCAAAGAGAGTGAGATGCCAGCTCCTTTCATTCAGTCAGTAGCTTCAATCATTTCTGGACGTTTTTCAATGGCAAAAATCAATGAATATTGTAAATGCACAAACAGTAATTTCTCCGCATTGCAAGGTGCAATTCTGAAATTTTTTGCTTTTTCCTGCTCCTCTTAGCATGATAAAGAAGATTCAAAGAGAGTGAGATGCCAGCTCCTTTCATTCAGTCAGTAGCTTCAATCATTTCTGGTATATGAATAACATGATGTTTTTCAATGGCAAAAATCAATGAATTTTGTAAATGCACAAACAGTAATTTCTCCGCATTGCAAGGTGCAATTCTGAATTTTTTTGCTTTTTCCTGCTCCTCTTAGCATGATAAAGAAGATTCAAAGAGAGTGAGATGCCAGCTCCTTTCATTCAGTCAGTAGCTTCAATCATTTCTGGACGTTTTTCAATGGCAAAAATCAATGAATTGTAAATGCACAAACAGTAATTTCTCCGCATTGCAAGGTGCAATTCTGAAATTTTTTGCTTTTTCCTGCTCCTCTTAGCATGATAAAGAAGATTCAAAGAGAGTGAGATGCCAGCTCCTTTCATTCAGTCAGTAGCTTCAAACATTTCTGGTATATGAATAACATGATGTTTTTCAATGGCAAAAATCAATGAATATTTTAAATGCACAAACAGTGATTTCTCCGCATTGCAAGGTGCAATTCTGAAATTTTTTGCTTTTTCCTGCTCCTCTTTGCATGATAAAGAAGATTTAAAGAGAGCGAGATGCCAGCTCCTTTCGTTCAGTCAGTAGCTTCAATCATTTCTGGACGTTTTTCAATGGCAAAAATCATTGAATATTGTAAATGCACAAACATTAATTTCTCTGCATTGCAAGGTGCAATTCTGAAATTTTTTACTTTTTCCTGCTCCTCTTAGCATGATAAAGAAGATTCAAAGAGAGTGAGATGCCAGCTCCTTTCATTCAGTCAGTAGCTTCAATCATTTCTGGTATATGAATAACATGATGTTTTTCAATGGCAAAAATCAATGAATATTGTAAATGCACAAACAGTAATTTCTCCGCATTGCAAGGTGCAATTCTGAAATTTTTTACTTTTTCCTGCTCCTCTTAGCATGATAAAGAAGATTCAAAGAGAGTGAGATGCCAGCTCTTTCATTCAGTCAGTAGCTTCAATCATTTCTGGTATATGAATAACGATGTTTTTCAATGGCAAAAATCAATGAATATAGTAAATGCACAAACAGTAATTTCTCCGCATTGCAAGGTGCAATTCTGAAATTTTTTGCTTTTTCCTGCTCCTCTTAGCATGATAAAGAAGATTCAAAGAGAGTGAGATGCCAGCTCCTTTCATTCAGTCAGTAGCTTCAATCATTTCTGGACGTTTTTCAATGGCAAAAATCAATGAATATTGTAAATGCACAAACAGTAATTTCTCCGCATTGCAAGGTGCAATTCTGAAATTTTTTGCTTTTTCGTGCTCCTCTTAGCATGATAAACAAGATTCAAAGAGAGTGAGATGCCAGCTCCTTTCATTCAGTCAGTAGCTTCAATCATTTCTGGACGTTTTTCAATGGCAAAAATCATTGAATATTGTAAATGCACAAACAGTAATTTCTCCGCATTGCAAGGTGCAATTCTGAAATTTTTTACTTTTTCCTGCTCCTCTTAGCATGATAAAGAAGATTCAAAGAGAGTGAGATGCCAGCTCCTTTCATTCAGTCAGTAGCTTCAATCATTTCTGGTATATGAATAACATGATGTTTTTCAATCGCAAAAATCAATGAATATTGTAAATGCACAAACAGTAATTTCTCCGCATTGCAAGGTGCAATTCTGAAATTTTTTGCTTTTTCCTGCTCCTCTTAGCATGATAAAGAAGATTCAAAGAGAGTGAGATGCCAGCTCCTTTCATTCAGTCAGTAGCTTCAATCATTTCTGGACGTTTTTCAATGGCAAAAATCAATGAATATTGTAAATGCACAAACAGTAATTTCTCCACATTGCAAGGTGCAATTCTGAAATTTTTTGCTTTTTCCTGCTCCTCTTAGCATGATAAAGAAGATTCAAAGAGAGTGAGATGCCAGCTCCTTTCATTCAGTCAGTAGCTTCAATCATTTCTGGACATTTTTCAATGGCAAAAATCAATGAATATTGTAAATGCACAAACAGTAATTTCTCCGCATTGCAAGGTGCAATTCTGAAATTTTTTGCTTTTTCCTGCTCCTCTTAGCATGATAAAGAAGATTCAGAGAGAGTGAGATGCCAGCTCCTTTCATTCAGTCAGTAGCTTCAATCATTTCTGGACGTTTTTCAATGGCAAAAATCAATGAATATTGTAAATGCACAAACAGTAATTTCTCCGCATTGCAAGGTGCAATTCTGAAATTTTTTGCTTTTTCCTGCTCCTCTTAGCATGATAAAGAAGATTCAAAGAGAGTGAGGTGCCAGCTCCTTTCATTCAGTCAGGAGCTTCAAACATTTCTGGTATATGAATAACATGTTTTTCAATGGCAAAAATCAATGAATATTGTAAATGCACAAACAGTAATTTCTCCGCATTGCAAGGTGCAATTTTGAAATTTTTTGCTTTTTCCTGCTACTCTTAGCATGATAAAGAAGATTCAAAGAGAGTGAGATGCCAGCTCCTTTCATTCAGTCAGTAGCTTCAATCATTTCTGGACGTTTTTCAATGGCAAAAATCAATGAATATTGTAAATGCACAAACAGTAATTTCTCCGCATTGCAAGGTGCAATTCTGAAATTTTTTGCTTTTTCCTGCTCCTCTTAGCATGATAAAGAAGATTCAAAGAGAGTGAGATGCCAGCTCCTTTCATTCAGTCAGTAGCTTCAATCATTTCTGGACGTTTTTCAATGGCAAAAATCAATGAATATTGTAAATGCACAAACTGTAATTTCTCCGCATTGCAAGGTGCAATTCTGAAATTTTTTGCTTTTTCCTGCTCCTCTTAGCATGATAAAGAAGATTCAAAGAGAGTGAGATGCCAGCTCCTTTCATTCAGTCAGTAGCTTCAATCATTTCTGGACGTTTTTCAATGGCAAAAATCAATGAATATTGTAAATGCACAAACAGTAATTTCTCCGCATTGCAAGGTGCAATTCTGAAATTTTTTGCTTTTTCCTGCTCCTCTTAGCATGATAAAGAAGTTTCAGAGAGAGTGAGATGCCAGCTCCTTTCATTCAGTCAGTAGCTTCAATCATTTCTGGACGTTTTTCAATGGCAAAAATCAATGAATATTGTAAATGCACAAACAGTAATTTCTCCGCATTGCAAGGTGCAATTCTGAAATTTTTTGCTTTTTCCTGCTCCTCTTAGCATGATAAAGAAGATTCAAAGAGAGTGAGATGTCAGCTCCTTTCATTCAGTAAGTAGCTTCAAACATTTCTGGTATATGAATAACATGATGTTTTTCAATGGCAAAAATCAATGAATATTGTAAATGCACAAACAGTAATTTCTCCGCATTGCAAGGTGCAATTCTGAAATTTTTTGCTTTTTCCTGCTCCTCTTAGCATGATAAAGAAGATTCAAAGAGAGTGAGATGCCAGCTCCTTTCATTCAGTCAGTAGCTTCAATCATTTCTGGACGTTTTTCAATGGCAAAAATCAATGAATATTGTAAATGCACAAACAGTAATTTCTCCGCATTGCAAGGTGCAATTCTGAAATTTTTTACTTTTTCCTGCTCCTCTTAGCATGATAAAGAAGATTCAAAGAGAGTGAGATGCCAGCTCCTTTCATTCAGTCAGTAGCTTCAATCATTTCTGGTATATGAATAACATGATGTTTTTCAATGGCAAAAATCAATGAATTTTGTAAATGCACAAACAGTAATTTCTCCGCATTGCAAGGCGCAATTCTGAAATTTTTTGCTTTTTCCTGCTCCTCTTAGCATGATAAAGAAGATTCAAAGAGAGTGAGATGCCAGCTCCTTTCATTCAGTCAGTAGCTTCAATCATTTCTGGACGTTTTTCAATGGCAAAAATCAATGAATATTGTAAATGCACAAACAGTAATTTCTCCGCATTGCAAGGTGCAATTCTGAAATTTTTTGCTTTTTCCTGCTCCTCTTAGCATGATAAAGAAGATTCAAAGAGAGTGAGATGTCAGCTCCTTTCATTCAGTAAGTAGCTTCAAACATTTCTGGTATATGAATAACATGATGTTTTTCAATGGCAAAAATCAATGAATATTGTAAATGCACAAACAGTAATTTCTCCGCATTGCAAGGTGCAATTCTGAAATTTTTTGCTTTTTCCTGCTCCTCTTAGCATGATAAAGAAGATTCAAAGAGAGTGAGATGCCAGCTCCTTTCATTCAGTCAGTAGCTTCAATCATTTCTGGACGTTTTTCAATGGCAAAAATCAATGAATATTGTAAATGCACAAACAGTAATTTCTCCGCATTGCAAGGTGCAATTCTGAAATTTTTTACTTTTTCCTGCTCCTCTTAGCATGATAAAGAAGATTCAAAGAGAGTGAGATGCCAGCTCCTTTCATTCAGTCAGTAGCTTCAATCATTTCTGGTATATGAATAACATGATGTTTTTCAATGGCAAAAATCAATGAATTTTGTAAATGCACAAACAGTAATTTCTCCGCATTGCAAGGCGCAATTCTGAAATTTTTTGCTTTTTCCTGCTCCTCTTAGCATGATAAAGAAGATTCAAAGAGAGTGAGATGCCAGCTCCTTTCATTCAGTCAGTAGCTTCA